>NW_024420442.1:843448-865208 GCF_014898765.1 Herpailurus yagouaroundi | reverse complement strand
GATTGGTACCGCCTGATTCAAACTGATGTCTGCTCAAATAAATCCTTAAAATTTTAATACGCCTCAGTTTATCTTTGATCAGATTCCATGAGTTAGCCTCCAACTTCTATTGAGGAAGCAACAAGACAAAAAGGCTTTAAACCGCAGCCTCGGGAGTTAAGACTCGGTGAGAACAAAACTTCCAAAGTATTGCAGCTATAGTGAAAATCTTCCTTGGATACTTTTTTTTTTTTTTTTTAAATAGCAAGACTCCCTGTGTGGAACAGTTGCGGATAAAGGTACGAGAAAGAAAGAGCCTCGACAAAGGTGCTTCCTCACCATGAGTATAACTGATTCTAAAATAAGTAAATTAAATGTTCTCCAGAAGTCAGCTTCACTGTGCCATCAGGCAACCGGCAACCGGAACGTTGGATTCACGCACCGTGGGTGAGTACCTCCCACTGAGGTCCAAAAGGAACCCGAGCCCTAGAAAGTTCTGGATTTGGCCCCAGAGCATTAGCATTTTTATTGCTTGATGATCTATCCACATCCATATAAAAGTGATTTACTCCCTCGGTATGTGCAATATAATACTGAAGAATTAGCACTGGAACAGCCTCGGGGGTCAATTAACCCAAACCTAGGATTCTAAGCGTAGAGATTAGGTTTTGGAATGTCTCCCAGTAATTAAATCTAGCAATGAAGGTGATTCCACCATTTTTCTAACGACCCTGCTTTCGACGCTTTTAACTATCACTGAGTCTAATCTCCTCGTGTAAATAAAAAATCACTTAGGGAGGACTAGGAGTACTTATATTATAGAACACCAGAATATGTCACCCCAAAATATGACCGTAGGAGACCAGAATATGCTACCCTAATGATGCCTCTTTGGCACAAGGATTATTTTTAGGGGCTTAGTTTGAGAAACAGCAAGATACGGGAGGAGCTCTGAAAAGAAGAGTAGAAGTTCCCCTTTTGTGAGGGAAATTTACATTGATAAAGGAAATCTCCATTTGTAAGGGTGTCTCTCTCAAGGTACCAGGAAGAGAAGAATGATTCTAAATCACTAAAGGATCTTATCAGTGGAGAAGGCCCAAGTGAAATCTGCATAACCAGCCTGACCCTTGTTTACCTAGCTTTTCTGGCTCCCATTCCGCGACCAGGCTTCCCCACATCCATCTTCTGTTTTGGCTGAAGATGATTTTTTTTTTTTTTTCAGAGGCAAATTATTACTTACAATACAGCAAGCAGGATGTGGGCATCCACAGATGCCTCATTCCCTTGCCCCCATTTTCTCCAGGGGTGATGCAGACGTCCCTGATGAAAGCACACACTGGCATCCATGTTGCTAGAATCTAGGTGCTTGGACCAGAATTATCCCTGAATCCCCTAGCGCTCCTTTTGGCCAGGCTTCCACCCAGAGGGTGTATCTGATAGGGAAAAATCTGTTATAAGATGGCCGACAGGACCGATGGGCGAATTGCAGTGCCCGCCGGGAGACTCCCCTTCCCGGTTCTTCTTCCTACCCTGCTTGCCGTGCAAGCCAAATTACTACTAACGTGGAATGCGGAAGTAACAGACTATAAATTGTCCCCCATGCTTATGCTCTGGATTCAGACCTCTGGAGAGTGATCTCCTCTGAGCCCACCAGTGGGAAATAAACCTCCTGCCTTCCAAGATCTCCGAGTGCTGCTTGGGTCTTCCGCCGGGGGATCCAGACCGGGTTCCGTAACATATCAGCCAGGCCTACCTGAGGCTCCTGGTAGGGGAGAAAGACACAATGCCCAGCAATGGTCAGGGAATAATCCTGAATGTTCCAAATAGTTTTATCTCTTTTCTCTTCCCTTTTCTCTGATTACAACCCAGGAGGAAGCCAACAGATCAACCCATTCTGGGTTGGCCGCTGAAGGAGAGTAGAATTTACCGCCTTAAAATATGTCACTTTGGCATGGGGGGTATTTTGAGCTCAAGGCAATCAAAATCCACCAGATGCAGCAAAAGCTTCTTCTCTCTCCTCAGTTGCCTAAATCGACGTTGGAAAGGGGGTACCAGGAAAGTTGTGCCCGGAAGAGAGATCTTACTAGAGATACCTTTTTATTTGAGAAGCTCATTTGTATAACAGGGCAACCTTTTGTTTCCCAAACATCTCTTCTTACCTTGTTGTGAGCGGTTCTCCTTCCCTTTGTGTCCCCAGATCTGATGAGGGAGCATAAGGCAAGCTGACACCCGCAAACACCCCTCGCCCAGGCGGGATATGTGTGACACTCCTCAGGCACTCCTGGCTGCCCAAGAACAAAGGAAAAGACAGAAAACAAATGGTTCACTGATAGAGATCACAGTCATGCAGGACTTGGGTCTCCATCGGTTTGCAAATATCTTAGTAAATTACAAGAAAAAGGTAATCTTACCAACAGCCTGATGTCCAGGAACTCCCTACTATCTTAATGATAATGCTTTGCTAGAGGGAAAAACAGCCTGACAATAGCTAGGCCTCCAATATGCTGTAAACCCTCTTCGGCATATGGAAATCCCTTTTAGAAACTTCCTCTTGACTTTACCTCCACCATCTCTACAGTATATAAGCAGTCACGCTTCACAACCCCAGTGCAGCTCTTTGGGCCCACGGGTCCTGTCCCCTTGCTTTAATAAAATCACCTTTTTGCACCAAAGACATCTTCAAGAATTCTTTCTTGGCCATTGGCTCTGAATCCCACCATCACCCCCAAATCTCATCAGATCCCTACCTATTTCCTTAGCTCAGGGTGTTATAGAAGCCTCAATTGCTTGACTGCCTGCCTTATGGTCTCATATTTTTATGGGTCTACCATATGTATGAAATTAAAATTTGTTTTTCTCCTGTTAATCTGTTTTATATCAATATAATTACTAGACAGAAGAACCTAGAAGAGAGGAAGGAAAACGTTTTCTGTCCCTATACCACATTCTGCAACCAAATTCTCTTACTAAAAGGTATGGACCAGAAAGAGATAAGAGGCAGAGGCAGAAACAATTTGTAGATTTTTTTTTTTTTAATTTTTTTAACCTTTATTTTTTTTGAAGGAGAGAGAGACAGAGTGGGGGGGGGTGGGTTGGGCAGAGAGAGAGAGAGAGACACAGAATCTGAAGCAGGCTCCAGGCTCTGAGCTGTCAGCACAGAGCCCGATGCGGGGCTCGAACCCACAAACCGCGAAATCATGACCCGAGCCAAAGTCAGACGCTCAACCTACCGAGTCACCCAGGCACCCTAGATTATTTTTTAAAATCCATCCCACTTCTTAATGATGTCAGCAGCTCGAAGATGCAAAGGGACATGAACGTCTATCAAATATCATGACCACCAGCCCATTTTTGAGTGACTTTTATGACAAAAAGCAAACGACTGTCAGACTGTAGATGGTTTGTAAAAGGGAGCATGGTACAGTTTTGATTTAAGGGTCCTAACTGGGTGGCCGCAGTTCTCGGATTGCATTGGAACAGCAACACCATGACCAGAAAAAGTGTTGACAGTAATGGAGTACCACAGATAGCCTCAAAAGAGGAATCAAGATTCTATTTAGTCAATTTGTCCAAAGAAGGAAAGAGCAAAGACTCTTGGCAACATGTCCTCCTACTGTCAGTCAAATGGGTCAACTTTTGGCCAGTTGCAAGTTCGGCACCAGAAGCATATAGTCCTTTAATTTAGGACTGGTCTAGGATGGCTATGTTGCCATGTTCAGTCCAGTGATGAAGCTGGCCAGTGATGAAGGCCATTCCCTTTAGTCTCATCAGAGAATGCACCCTTACCATAGACATTTACATGAGTGGCTCAGTCTGTCTGACTGCCAGTTGAAATTTGTTTCCATAGTTCAGGACTCCAAAGAGGGGCGTATTTAATCTGTCAGTCTGTAGTCTTCAAAGTGGCAGACCAGGCCCCTGGGACGTTGGCAACGGCCCCGCAATGTAAGTTCTGCTTACAAGTAGCTGGAACTAAGATGGAACATCAGTAGCGGCTCAATGGGCACCAGCCATCAGTAAATCAAGCCTAGAGATGTAGAAGAAGAATCTCTGTGACTCGAGAACCCCACCGAGCTGACAGTATTGCTTCACGGAGGTGGTGGAATTGAAGAGACCAATTCCTTCAAGGGTGTAGCTCTTTTTTTTTTTTTTTTTTTTTTAAGCGTTTTACTTATTTTTTGAGAGAGCACAAGCAAGGGAGGGGCAAAGAGAAAAGGACAGAGGATCTGCGCTGACGGCAGTGAGCCCGACATGGGGTTTGAACTCACGAACCAAGAGGTCATGACCTGAGCCGAAGTCGGACGCCCAGCCGACTGAGCCACCCAGGCGCCCCGCTGGCTCGCTTTGATATAAAGCTAAATGTTCTCCCAGCCAGTCCACCTGTGCTCTTGACTACGACGTTTCCATTCAACCAGTGAGGCTTGTTGGGCTCTTGTTAATGACCCTGTACATATTTTAATGTGTTGACTGGGTATTTCTACTTATTTTCCGTGAATTGTTTGTTTGCTTTACTGGTCCACTCTTCTATTCAGTCGTTCATACCTGTATTGCTTTGTTGAGGTTCTTTTTATGTTTTCTGATAAAGACGATATTTAAGGCGACATTTTAAGCCATCTCTTTTTCCCGGCTGTCTGCCATGTATATATGAACTATCTGTGTTAATGAACTTCTTTCTTCTCTCACCGCTCTTTCTTGTGGTTTAAGAGCCCCATCTAAGAATTTAGAAGAACAGAAGAAAAATTACTGTCTTCCTCCCCGACAATATACATACATAGAAGTGTTCCTGGGCACTAATTGTCTCGGTGTTTCCCTAAGATTGACAGGAGAAACTATGACCGACATGAAAATGATTACTTTTGGTTGTGACGCTCAGGTAAGAACCCTCTACCTTGCGTAGAAGATAAAACATTTCAATCAGAAAAAGAGGGCTCATAGCCCAGCTTTAGCCCGTGTGCGAATGTGAGTATGCTCCTGACCAACAATGAGGGCTCTTCACTATGGAAATAAGCACGGACGTTTTAATCAGAGAAGAAAGAAATCAAGGGTGACGAAGGAACAGCGCAGCTTTTATATGTCATGAAAGACAAATCAGAATCAGGTTGAAGTGGTCAATTAGGAGAGTCACAGGATCATGGAATTGGAAAGGGAACTAAGAAATGAGACCAAACCTCTCATCCAAAGAAGAACCCCTCTGGGATGACTGGTGGCTCAGTTGGTTGCACAGCAGACTCTTGATTTCAGCTCGGGTCATGATCCCAGGGCCATGGGATCGAGCCCCACAGCAGGCTCTACACTGGGCATGGGGCCCGCTTAGTAAGATCTCTCTCTCCCTCCCTCTGCCCCTCTCTCCTGCTCCTGCTCTCTCTCCCTCCCTAAACACAAGCAAACAAACAAGCAAAACCAAAGAAGAACTTCTCCTCCGACACCTAAGCTTGGTGAGCGTTCAGTTTCTGCCTGAATACGTTGAGTGACTGGACGTCCTTTGGAGAAGGAAAGGGTAACCGTCTTCCTTTTGTTGAGCAGGCATTTGCCTTCTATAACTCTTGTGCATTGATTTGACTTCCTCCCACAGAAACTATGAAAGATATAATTGAACCCAAGTCCATCCGCCTGATGTGCAGCAAAGCCAATCACAGAGACGTCAAGCATGCAGCGAGGAAAGAGTTTATTTGAGAGGGCAGCCAGGGGAGGAGGTGGGAGAACGGGTCTCAAATGTGTCTCCCTGAAGCGGGGGAGAGCGCAGGGTTTTTGGATTTTTTTATAACCCTAGGGGCCGGGATTACATACGTATTGGCGAAAAGGGCAGGCAAACTTAGGGTTTTTCCCGAGGAAAGATGGAGTTGAGCGAACACAGATGAAACACCCAAGCCGTGCTCACTTTGGGGCGAAGACTTAACATCAGAACGAGGCAAAATTCAGCCCCTGACTCTAAGAGGTTATTTTAGGACAAGGAGAGGGGGCTATCGGCATGCTCTGAGCACTGTTATAAACAGGATGGAGACTTGGGCTTGTTATCTTGAGTAAGGAACGTAAGCCCTTGCTAGTTCCCAGGCTGGAACCGCATCAGTTGACCTTGAGTCCAAGCTTCTACAGAGAGAGCTAGTGAGTTTGTTAGTGGGGTCTGAAAAGACACAGTAGCTGATGGGGGGTGGGGGGGGCGGGAATAGCTCTCTGAAAAAATAAGCTTTACATTTTCTGCTAGTTTCCACTTCATTAACACTATGGAACACAGTTTCAACTCCTCCCTGAGTTACGATCTTTCCTCCATCTTGAGGAATTAGGATGGGGACTACTCGGCTACTTTCTGATCTCCTCGGGTGAGGTCGATTCGGGGTGAAGAGCAGTGTTTATAAATCTTAGCTGTAAGCAAAATTCCTTCGATGGTTAATACGCCTGCCTGCAGGGCGAAGCGGAAGTTTCTAAGCTATAGGTCACAGCAGCGAGGGAAGGAGAAGCAATATGGAGCCCGACATGCTAAGTTTCGCCCCGTTACAGATACACACATAATCCCACTTTCATACGACAGTCCTTGAAGTACTTTAAGGTAGGCCTATTTACTTTAGAAAGAGATAAGGGAAGAATTAAATTTATAATCTGCGAAAAACACTGCAACACGCATAGACAGAGCTGAATATGTTGCTCTGGATATATTTTGACCAGCACGATCTCCACAGTAGACTATGGATCGTCCCACCTAATAGACTTCTATTAACGTGACCCCAAATCCCCCACCCCCACCCCCATGCTGCCACAGGTCACATTGGTGGCACATACCAACTAAAATCTCCTGGTGGTTTTCACACCGTTAAACCAAAAGACTCCTGTCCTCTCCTTTATACCTTCATGCCTTGACCTTCAGTGAAAGACATTAGAGACAGCATTGAATTTTACCTGAGCCCTACACTCCTGGAAAACATGAGGTTAGAGGAATCTACCGCTCTTTCGTTTCAGAAAATGTCTTCTTACAAAGAATCATCCTTTCCCGTATGACTTACGTAAGATTCACACATGCTCTGCTAGTGTATCTAAGCCAAGGTCAAGACATAGATCCTCAGAGTTCCGTATTCTTTGCCTCATAAGTAATCAGACGAATGCCTGTCTCTACTGATATGTGGAACAAAACACTTCCCAACCAAACTCTTGGTAAGAGTCCATCCTTCCCCGAGGCCTCTGAAACCTGGCCCACCCTCATCCGGAGCCACTTTCCGGCAACTCCTTAAGGACCCCTCTTGGAAAGCAGGCTGGATCGACAATGTGATCCTGCCCCCCTTTCGGCTCACTTCCCCGGCACCTCGTTCTTTCCAGCTTTGTTTACACCTCTCCGTAAAAGGCAGCTTTTTACTGAACTCTCGGGATGCTTTGGAGATCTTATGGTCAGTGTTCTCCCTATTACAATAGCTGCTGCTCCCCCTCTCAACGATCCTTTTGTTTTTTTTGTTTTTTTTTTTTAATTTTTTTTTTCAACGTTTTTAATTTATTTATGGGACAGACAGAGACAGAGCATGAACGGGGGAGGGGCAGAGAGAGAGGGAGACACAGAATCGGAAACAGGCTCCAGGCTCCGAGCCATCAGCCCAGAGCCCGACGCGGGGCTCGAACTCACGGACCGCGAGATCGTGACCTGGCTGAAGTCGGACGCTTAACCGACTGCGCCACCCAGGCGCCCCAACAACGATCCTTTTGAATGAAGTCTCTGCTCACCAAAGGCAGGGTGTGTGTCTATTTGATTTTATGTATATGCTTACGTGAATTCGATTTTGATTGTAGCCCATCATTACGGCCTGTCCAAAAGCTTTCGCATCCTAAACGGGAAGAAAAGAGCACTAGACAGGTCTCTCTCTCGTTTATTGTTTTTTTTTTTTTTTTCTCTCTCAAGGAAAAAGGAACTGAGATTTAAAATTATGTGTGCCAAAACAATATTTCTGATAATGGCCAATTCACAAACTACCTGGAATAACTCTGCCATTCAGAACAATCTAATAGTAGAGCCCGTTTTCTCCCAGCATTCAGGGATGATTCGGTATAATGATGAGAGCATAATGATCCCAATCACTGCCAGACATTTGTCTAGGGTTCTGCTAGTTTCTGATACTTGTCTTGAGCGATTCTGGCAAAACAGGCTGCCTTCGCCCCGTCTCATAGTCTCTCATCGAGCAAGTATGGCTAGAAGTTTGTGACATGGTAGGGGCGCTTGGGTGGCTCAGTCAATTAAGTGTCTGACTCTTGATTTTGGCTCAGGTCACGATCTCACAGCTGGTGAGACTGAGCCCCGTGTTGGGGTCTGCGCTGACAACGCGGAGCCTGCTTGGGATTCTCTCTCTTCCTCTCACTCTGCCCTTCCCCAGCTCATGCCCTCTCTCTTTCAAAATAAATAAACAAACATTAAAAAAAAGGAAGCTGTGATACGGTCGACAGTGTTGCTGCTTTAAGAAAATATTTCCTTTCAACCAAACATTTCCATAGATTTTTCCCTCCCTCCATTTTTTTTAAAGTAAATTCTGTGCCCAACGTGGGCTCAAACTCACCACTCAGAGATCAAGAGCCACATGCTCGGGGCGCCGGGGTGGCTCAGTCGGTTAAGCGTCCAACTCTCGGTTTCAGCTCAGGTGAGGATCTCACGGTTTTGTGAGTTCGAGCCCCACATCGGGCTCTGTGCCGATGGTGTGGAGCCTGCTTGGGATTCTCGCTCTCTCTCTCTCTCTGCCCCTCCCCTCCCCTCCCTGTCTCTGTCTCTCTCAAAATAAATAAACTTAAAAAAAAAAAAAAAGTCACATGCTCTACCGACGGAACCATCCCCAACCAATGACCCTCCTGCCATCATTCTTATCCCTTTGATATATGCTTGTGTTGGGAAGAAAAACTCTTCTGTAATGTTCAAGGTTCTTCTGGATGGTCTAAGAATTGGCATGGGGCAGAGCAACAGAAAATTAATTACTTAACTATGGGGAATCCACATAAACATGGATGGTTCCAAAGATAGTCAGATAGAATGAGTTGTGTCATCCGGAACCAAGAAGGGGTTAGGGGTCTGGGACTTCAAAGGGAAGGAAAGCAATTTACAGGAAGACGAAAAAGAGTAAATGCTGGGTACACAGAGGATTGCTAGGCCACGCAGAAACAATGAGACACAGGAGCACCCGGGTGGCTCAATCAGTTGAGCGTCGGACTCTTGATTTCGGCCAAGATCATGAGCTCGCAGTTCATGGAATGGAGCCCTGCGTTGGGCTCTGGGCTGACGGGGCGGAGCCCGCTTGGGAATCTCTCCCTCCCTCTCTCTCTGCCTTCCCCCCCCCCCCGCCCTCCGCCCCCACTCACTCTCTCTCAAAATAAATAAGCATTTAAAAAGAAAAAGAAGCAATGAGACCCAGAGAGGAATTTTAACAAACAGACTCTGCTCAAGTCTCGTCTGCCCACCTTAGTTCACATCATAATGCCACTGTCTATGTTGATTGCTCTCTTTTGGGCCTGAACTGTTTTCAGTTTGAAACAATCTGCAGGCCAAAGTGGCACATCTTGGGGCAACTCACTCCGAACCAACGCTCGACCTTGTGCGTGGATGTCTGAAAGGAGAACATAAGGACCGGATCTCCCGAGAAATGTGAACACATGTCAGTTGAGAAGAACTAAACCCTCAGCAGAACCACATATACCTTAACAGATACATTAGATACATAGTAAACACATATGAATATACTCAAACAATGAAAAACAATGGCCAATTACAAATGCAGATTCTAAGGGTCACAGGAGGACATTTTCTTTGAGGACCCTCCCCTTCTTAGGATGTCTCTAGAAAGCTGACATGGCAACTGAAGAGGCTGACCCTTTTGAGTTTTTTTTTTTTTTTTACAACTCAATTCACATATCTTCTGGCTCTTGGAAATACCAACAGACAGTTTTGAAATTAAGTCTCTCAGGAGATATACAGGCAACAATCACGGTGCATCTATATGTCTCTCGAGGAGGTTAAGAGACGTTTTCATCGTTCTTTCTTCCATTTTAAGGTATCAATGTGTCACTTGTGTTATTTCCCATGTCTCTACTCCTACAGAGGGGTCTATTGCTGGCAAGATTCTTTACATTTCCCTATCGGGTGGTAACTAGAGTAGGTAATTCTTCCTTACTGAGAAGAAAAGCTAGTAAAAACAGGATAAAAGGGGCCAGCCAGACGCCCGAGGCTCGATACTCCCCTGTGATCTTGTTTGCCTCCTGTGTCCACCAACTGCCCAGACAGCACCACTGATAAGGGCCCCCTCCCCTTTTTCTCCTGTCTCTCAACCCCCTACCATCCCAGCCATAAAAGGAGGCTGATGCCAAGGTTTGGGACTCAGCCTTCGGAGGTGACTCCGCTGGGCTGGCACCGGTGCTCAATAAACAGTCTTTTCCTGATTCTTCGGGTGCGTGTGACTTGTCTCTTCCTGGGGGCCGACTATTTGCTATAACATTACTAGAGCATCAATGAAGGATTTTGTTATTTTGACTAGAGTGGTCATGAATCTCCACATTATTCCTAAACCGCCTCCTCGTTTCAAGATTTGTGTTCTACGGCTATGGAAGAGGAAGAATAATTCTCCTTCTACCTTTCTAAGTTCTTGGCTGAGACCCCCCCCTCGCCCCCATGGGGCACCTGGGTGGCTCAGTCGGTCGAGTGTCCAACTTTGGCTCAAGTCATGATCTCATGGTTCGTGGGTTCAAGCCCGGCATCAGGCTCTGTGCTGACAGTGTGGAGCCTGCTTGGGATTCTTTGTCTCCCTCTTTCTCTCTGCACCACCCCCCCAACCCCCACTTGCATGCTCTTTCTCTCTCTCTCAAAAATAAATACACATTTAAAAAAAAAAAAAGATGCTTAATAACATGTATATCTCCTATATACATGGCAGATACCCAGGAAAACTGAATAACATCCTAAAATGGTCCAAGCCACCATCTTTTATTTTTTTTAATTTTTTTTAACGTTTATTTATTATTAAGAGACAGAGCGCGAGCGGGGAAGGGGCAGAGAGAGAGGGAGACACAGGATCCGAAACAGGCTCCAGGCTCTGAGCGGTCAGCACAGAGCCCGACGCGGGGCTCGAACTCACGAACTGTGAGATCATGACCCGAGCCGAAGTCGGACGCTTCACCGACTGAGACACCCAGGCGCCCCCAAGCCACCATTTTAAGTCTACCTCCATCTAAAGACAAAGGAAGATAGTGGGGCGGGGCGCCAGTTATGGGAGGTTACCAGGTAAAGAGGGTAAAGTAAAGGAGGGTATGGTTGTTACACAGACACAAATTACTGCCTTCTCCATTGATAAGAATTTTTAGAGATTTGGTCATCCTTCTCTTCCTGGTACAGAGAGGGGGACACCCTTACAAGTGGAGATTTCCTTTACAAATACGCATTTCTCAGCCAATCAAGAAATCAAAGAAGAAATAAAGAAGTCTCTTACCACTCCCATCACTGTGTCTCAACACTGCACGGGAAGTCCTCGCAACAGCAATTAGACAACATAAAGAAATAAAAGCCAGACAAAATGGCAAGGAAGAAACAAAACTCTCACCACTTGGCAGATGACATAATACTATGTATAGAAAACGCCAAGACCAGGACTGATTACTCGAACTGAGAAATGAGTTCAGTAAAGTCGCAGGATACAAAGTCCACGTACAGAAATCTGTTGCATTCCCATACACTAATAATGAGGTGACAGAAAGTGAAATTAAGAGACGAATTTCATTTACAGTTGCACTGTAAACAATAACATAATCAGTTCTTTGAGGAAGATACAGTTACAGCTAGAGTGGACCTCTGGACACCCCACTCCTGCTCCTGACTCCCCACTTTTTGCTTTTGCTGAGCAGCAAGTTGGTCATAGCCATGGCTTTTAAAGACACTGGGAAGACACCCATGGAAGCCGAGGGGGCGATTCACAGAATGAGAATTACCCTAACCAGCCGCAATGTAAAATCTTTGGAGAAGGTACACGCTGACTTGACCAGAGGACAAAGGAGAAAAATCTCAAAGTGAAAGGACCAGTCCGGATGTTTACCAAGACTCTGAGAATCAGGGGCGCCTGGGTGGCTCAGTCGGGTGAGCGTCCGACTTCGGCTCAGGTTGTGACCTCACAGTTCATGGGTTCGAGCCCCGCGTCAGGGTCTGTGCTGACAGCTCAGAGCCTAGAGCCTCCATCTGATTCTGTGTCTCCCTCTCTTTCTGCCCCACCTCCCCCCCCCCCCCCCGTGCTTGCTCTCTTTCTCTCTCTGTGTCTCTCGAAAATAAATAAACATTTTTTTAAAAAGACTGAGAATCGCTACAAGTAAAACTCTTTGCGGTGAAGGTTCTACGGCTTGGGATCATTCTCAGATGAGGATCCACAAGTGACTCACTGGCTGGCACAGTCCTTCTGAGATTGTTAAGCAGATTACTTCCATCAGTATTGAGCCAGGAGTCGACACTGAAGTCATCATTGCAGATGCTTAAATAAACTGTTTCTAATAAATTGGTTATCAGTTGTTAAAAACAACAACAACAACAACAATAAAATACTCGGGAATAAACTTAAACAAAGAGGTACTCTAAAAACTATAAAACCCTGATGAAAGACATTCAAGAACACATGAAGAAATGGAAAGGCATTCCATGCTCAGGAATTGGAAGAACAAATATTGTGAAAATGTCCATACTACCCTATCAAAATGCCAACAGCATTTCTCATAGAACTAGAACAGATAATCCTAAAATTTGTTTGGAAGCACAAAAGACCTCAAATAGTCACAGCGATCTTGAGAAAGAAAAAAAGAAAAATACCCTAGAGGTATCACAATTCCAGATTTCAATTTATATTACAAAGTGGTAATAATTAAAATAGTATCGGTTGGGGCGCCTGGGTGGCGCAGTCGGTTGAACGTCCGACTTCAGCCAGGTCACGATCTCACGATCTCACGGTCCGTGAGTTCGAGCCCCGCGTCAGGCTCTGGGCTGATGGCTCGGAGCCTGGAGCCTGTTTCCGATTCTGTGTCTCCCTCTCTCTCTGCCCCTCCCCCGTTCATGCTCTGTCTCTCTCTGTCCCATAAATAAATAAAAACGTTGAAAAAAAAAATTAAAAAAAAAATAAATAAATAAAATAAAATAGTATCGGTACTGACATAAAAAGAGACACATAGATCAATGGACTAGAACAGAAAACCTAGAAATAAACCCACACTTATCTGGTCAATTACTCTTTGTCAAAGAGGAATGGGCAAAAGGCAGTCTAGTCTCTTCAACAAACGGTGTTGGGAAAACTAGACAACCACATGCAAAAGAGTAAAGCTAGACCACTTTCTTTTAGCATACACAAACATAAACTCAAAATGGATTAAAGACCTAAATGTGAGACATGAAACTATAAAAATCCTCAAAGAGAGCACAGGTAGTAATCTCTCAGACATTGGCCGTAGCAACATTTTTCTAGATATGCTTCCTGAGGCAAGGGGAATAAAAACAAATATAAACTATTGGGACTACATCAAAATAAAACGTTTCTGCATGGTGAAGGAAATAACCAACAAAACTAAGAGGTAATCAACTGAATGGGAGAAGATATTTGCAAATTACATATCTGATAAAGGGTTAGTATCTAAAATATATAAAGACCTGATACACCCGACACCAAAAAAAATAATAACCCAATTTAAAAAATGGGCAGAGGGGCGCCTGGGTGGCTCAGTTGGTTGAGCGTCCGACTTCAGCTCGGGTCAATGATCTCTCGGTTCGTGAGTTCAAGCCCCATGTCGGGCTCTGTGCTGACAGCTCAGAGCCAGGAGCCTGCTTCGGATTCTGTGTCTCCCTCTCTCTCTCTGCCCCTCTCCAGCTCGCTCTCTCTCTGTCTCTCTCAAAAATAAATAAACATTAAAAAAGAAATTAAAAAAATGGGCAGAAGACACGAACAGACATCTCTCCAAAGACATCCAGATGGCCAACAGGCACATGAAAAGATACTCAACATCACTCATCATCAGGGAAATGCAAATGAAAACTCCAATGAGATATCACCTCACACCTTTCAGACTAGCTAAAGCCAAAAACACAAGAAACAACAAGTGTTGGTGAAGATGTGGAGAAAAAGGAACCCTCGTGCGCTGTTGGTGGGAATGAAAACCGGTGCGGCCATCGTGGAAAACAGTGTGGAGGTTCCTCACAGAATTAAAAGCAGAACTGCCTTACGATGCAGTGATGGCATTCCTGGGTATTTGCCCCCCAAATACAAAAACACTAATTCAAAGGAATCAGCCCTGTGTTTATTGCGACATTATTTATAATAGCCAAACTATGGAAACAGCCCAATGTCCGTCAACAGATGAATGGATAAAGATGTGGCATGCGTATGGAATATTACTCAGCCATAAAAAAGAATGAAATCTTGCTATTTGCAACAACATGGATAGAGCTAGAGAGTACAATGCTAAGTGAAATAAGCCAGAGAAAGACAAATACCATATGATTTCACTCTTATGTGGTTTTTAAGAAAGAAAAGCGAGCAGAGGAAAACAGAGAGAGAGAGAGAGAGAGAGAGAATCCAAGAAACAGACTTTTAGCTAGAGAGAACCAACTGGTGGTTACCAAATGGGAGGTGGGTTTGGGGGATGGGAGAAATAAGGGATGGGGATTCAAGGGTACATTTATCATGATGAAAAAACATACATAAAAAATCATTAAGATGGTAAACTTGAGAAGAAAATGAAACTGCAAAAAATATTTACAAATATGTACGTTTCTGTTATAAAAGGGTAACTTTTGCCAGGTTTTCAGAGCTTCTCCTGAGTCTGCTGTTTCTGCAAAAGCACCAGGCAGAAACAATCCCATGTCAAAGAGGCATGATTTGGGGTGGCAAATTCTGCTCCCCTTCAGGCCCCAATTCCCATGTTCGCTTCAGTTGTATACCGATCCGATGGCACCGTGCTAATGGGGAAGTATTTGCAAATGACGTGTCCCTAAAGTCACTCCCCACCCCACGTGTACATACACACACACACACACACAAAGACTGCTAATCTAAAACACAGCTACACTGTCAACTCCTATCTGCAAGAGAACATTTTCAAAAGTGGTATTACGCTGCATGTGAGCTTGCAGACAGATTACCGAAATAACAGATTCATTTTTCTCGGTGCTTTTTAGGCCTCTGAAAATTACTGTTTGAAGCTGAACTTCACCAGCTCTCAGGCACTGAAAGTGACAGATTTACGTGGGCACTAAGATGATAATAAGAGGGAAATTGCTTCAGCCGTCTTTCCTCACGTGTCACTGATGAAAACAAAATAGCATTTTCCACAAGTGAGTATAGGCTCCAGGTAAAATTACAGTTCCTTACCCTTATCCTGACCCTAGAGTTCCTTCAATTGTTTATTCGTCTTTCTTGTAAAAAAAAAAAAAAAAATGCTTTGGTGTTGTGGATCCATGCCTATAAATATGGAGTCTTTTTTCTCCCCCAAATTAATAGAGTATAACTTATAATAATGAGCCGTGATAGACAAATAAGCAATTCAATTGCAGCATAATTATCGTTAATGGAATTAAGTGTTCACTGTGTTAGAGCACAAAGATGAAATTCTATTTTCCAAGCTTACACGGTATCCAGATAGGTAGCCAAACGAGAATTTCCAGAACTTCAATCTCTTCTTGTTAAATGTGATTAAGTGCCAGTTTCCCGCTGTGGATATTCCTGCTCTGGATGAGGCCAATAATAAAACACACATCTGATGAACAGACAAAATTCTCTGCTTCTTCCATGTCTGCTTAGTAAGGAAATGGCGTGTGATGCCTAATGACTCACTAAATCCCAAATTTCCACCAATTTGAAACTTGCCACCTCCAACTTTTGTGACGTTTATAAAGATGCAGGACGGCGGGTTACCTGGATAAAGAGCGGAATGGTGTTGCAGTTTCAAGCAACTCATACTATTTGGCTTCATTAGTTAGCATGGGTTTGATTTCATGGAAAAGGTCTGGAACGTTAAAGCGTAAATCCAAGGCGGGCTACATTAATGAAACAAGGTGGCCATTAGACTGAGGTGTTTCTCATGCCAGGGCAGTCTACTTAAGCAAACCAAAATCCAAGCCAGTGAAGGCCTCAAAGTTATCAAGTCAAAACGCAAAGGGACAACTTATCACAAACAGCTAACTAGGCTTGAAGCTATAGCCAATCAAGTAATGTCTCGTTTTGCTTCCTTACATTCCCAGGATAAGTCTCTCCCCTGGCTTCCTGTTGGCCAGTGCTCCTGAAGCAGGCGGCCATCTTGTCACTTCAAACGAAAGCATGAACGCTGGAGGTCTTATCCCCCGCAGGCACAGCTGGACTAGCCAATGAACCTGGAGATATGCAACCCCACTAGCTTACAAGTAAAGATACGTTTTCAGATTCCAAGTCTCCTGAGATTGAAGAGACCTTCTGGGGACCAGACAAGATGGCGCCAGAGCTCCTGCTAGTATGATCTTATAGGCCTCCAGTCAACAACATCCATCTCCTCAGGGGACCCCCCTGCCCCAAATTTGGCCCTCAAAAGCCCTCACTTGTGAGCCATCAGGGAGTTTGGGACTTTGGATCATTAGCTCCCCATTCTCCTGGGCAGGGGAGTGCCACACCAATAAATACCCTTTCTTTCCTCACTGCAAAGGCTCAGCGTCAGGTTTTTGTTTTGTTTCGTTTTCATTTGTTTGTTTATTTCTTTTGAGAGAGACAGAGACAGCACGAGTGGGGGAGGTGAGACGGAGAATCCCAAACCGTCTCCACGCTATCAGCGTAGAAGAGCCGGATGAGGGGCTCAAACTCCTGAAACCGAGAGATCACGACCTGAGTGCGAACCAAGAGTCAGACGCTTAACGGACTGAGTCCCCCAGGTGCCACCTCGGTGTCTGTTTTTATTGGCTGGCTGTGCATCGGGTGACCGAGCTCTTTGGTTCATTTATACTCCTAACCGCTAACAGTTTGGCACAACCCTAGGTGAATGGATTCCTGCTCAAATAACCTTAAAAATTTGAATATGCCTCAGTTTATCTTTTAACAAGCGTGTGCCTTTGGTGATGGGGGAGAGGACTGCTTCATTTTGGCTAGACAGAAGGAAAGGGCCTAGTTTTAAAGGCATTTAAAATTTGCATCCCATCTTATCCGACACATTCTCGGGTGCAAAAAGTTACAATAGCCTCAAGTTCTTAAGGAAATTGTGGGGATCCTGTTCCCCAGCACGGTAGCAACACGCGACATATTTATGTTCTGATGCCTGAAAGAAAGAGTTGCCGGTAGAACAAAGCGCTGATTTTTATTGCTTTTCGGAGTTAAATACGGTCACAGTCTTTTTTTCCCCCTCTTGAGCACAGATGCACAAACAGTGGCTAGGGAAGAATTGCGAACACATGAGCTCACTTTAGAAATACACAAATTGAAAGATTTAAAATAAAATCGGTTCCAACCTTTTTCATTCTTCAGCTTTGTCCTTTTGTGATGTGTTATTTATAGCCCGAGCTTCAGGGGGGAAAAAAAAATTTCAAGTCAACTCACAGTGTAGATTAAACCACTGAAAAATGGCGACTGTGAGGCGTATTCAATAGTGTTCGGTAAAAGAACTCATTTCACCACGATAACGTTGAGACACTGATATGCGGCAAAGCGATTCCACAGATTTATAGCTTCATCATCTGCTTTGCTGATTGCTACTCTCTCAAGGACAAATGGGCTCTGAGATACAATTGTAAATATCCAGGATAAAGCAATGTTATGTCTACTCTGAGCGGTTACGCCATCATTAGGAAAAAGTTGCTAAATAAACTTAATTGAGCATTTTAGAGGGCTGTATAAAACATTTTTTATTTCTTCCCTAGAGGACCATGCTGGAGTTTTTTGTTTGTTTGCTTGTTTGTTTGTTTGTTTGTTTCAAAACATCATCCACTCTTTCACTGGCCATCTCTCCTTCCTACATGTTAATTGCCTGAGTGGATTGACGGGTCACTATTTTCACTGAGATGCAAAACGCCACTTCCCCAAAGCCATCCCAGTTTGGTTTTTTTTTTCCTTCTTTTTTTTTTTTTTTCAATACTGGAGGAATTTGACAATGACTAAGCCCATCAGGTACGAGATGAAGGACACTCAGAGTTTAGAGAAACACAAGAAAGTTTAGAGAGAAAAATCTGTTTGGAAAACAAGACCTGATTCTGCTAAACCCTCAGGGTAGGAAAAATAGCCTCGAAATGAGAGCGAGCAATGATTAAACACTAAAATGGGTTCCTTTCAATCACCTCTTGACATTTATATGGTATCATAACACCTCTGGTAACTCTTCTCGGGTTTATGAAAACAATAATAGAGCCACTGAAATTACTCAGCGCTTTATTTGAAAAGCTACAGACAAGTCCATTGGATAGAAAGCATTTTGTTGTTGTTGTTGTTTTAGTTACTAAAGCAGAGACATTTAGCTGTAGGGATGCCTGTTAGGAAAGCAGAGCAGAGATTCCTAGCAGTAGCTACTTTTTTTTTTTTTGCAAATACAAACGACACGGCGCAGAGCCTTGTATATGCATCTTTGGTCAAGTGGGTAAGCATTGCCGCAAGATACAGTTCCAGGACTGGGATAGCTGGAGGGGGCGTGCATTAAAAATGTTGATAGATACTGGAAAACTGCTCACCAAAGAGGTCACACAGCATATCAGGGAACTGCCAGAGTTTTAGCTTTAATCTGATAGGCAAAAATGGTGGCTGGTTGCTGCTTTGTTTTGCATTTCGTAACTAACGAGTGAGCCTTGTCATTTCGTATTTCTATGGCTCTTGAAAAAAATATACCTTTCGCAAGATTTTTAGAGCATCCCGTAAAGGCAAGTTGTAAGTAACGCCAAGTGTAATACAGAATCCTCTATTTTCAGCAATTTATTCTAAGCTCGATTTAATGTGCAGTCGCTGATTAGACTGATGGGAACATTTCTGTGACTCACCTAGGCATGTCCTAGTTTGGGGTCCTCCCAATTTGCAGACAGGCTTCATTTTAAAGGGCCTCTCGGAGGCAAGATGTGGATCACGTCTAACAATCTCCTTTCAACCATCAGTGATGGAAAGGACAGCAATGGGAAAGAAAAAAAATGAGAAGTTACCGGCCGGACCTTATTTAATCCTTGTTAAAATATATTTTACTGTTGAAGAAACACCGATTCGGAGAAGGTAAGCAACCTACCAAAATACTCATAACTATTTTTTTTGTTAAGACTCATAACTATCAAGTGGCAGATCCAGGGCTAAAATCTAGAAGAAAAAGAAGACAGTCGGGGAGCCTGGGTGGCTCAGTCGGTTAAGCATCGGACTCTTGGTTTTGGCTCGGGTCATGATCTCACGGTTCATGAGTTTGAGCCCCATGTCCGGCTTTGCGCTGGCAGCACGGAGCCTGCTTGGGATTCTCTCTCTCCCTCTCCCTCTCTCTGCCCTTCCTCCACTCGCACTGTTTCTGTCTCTCTCTAAATAAATAAACTGGGGGGAAAAAAAGAAGATAGAATTAAAAATATATAATCTAGAGGTTGGTTACTTAAGGTTTACTGGCTGTGTGACCTCAGTTCAGTTGCCTAACCTTCCTGTGCTTCTGTTTCCCAACATGAATATTGGGAAAATGCTAGTACGCGCCCCAGTACTCACTCACCTTATTGTTATTAAGATTAAACCAGCTGAGATATGTAAAAGGCGTGGGAGATCATCTGTGTGGCACGGGGCAAACATCATGGAGGTATTAATCATTAACATCATGAAGGGGTTAATCCTTACTATCTGGAGCCCGTGTCTCCCAAAGAAACATTCCAGGGCGCTAACTTCTCTCACCCTCCGTTCTAGGACTGCATGAACTATTTGCTACAGACAAATGTCTTCACTTACCCTCTTCGTATAAACTGTGGATCCCTCTTGCCTCTTGTTCCAAAGAACACTCGTCTCCCTTTATTTCCCAACCCTTGCTTCATTCTTTCTCTCCAACTCCAGCTTCTCTAAGTATCCCCGGAACCACACAAGGGGCCAAGGAATCATTCGACCTTTCCTACATGACCCCACCTGTTTTCCTGGTCACGCAAACGCCATGAAGGCAGAAGCTCTAATACGGCCCCTCAGCAGCAACCGCAGAATCAACGTGTTGCAAACCCAGTTAACAGCCTGCTTAGAAGTCAAGCTCTTCATCAAGACCTTCTAGGGAAGCAGTAAATATTCTCACTTGGGGAGGTAGAACCTGTATTGTATCAGCAGCTGGCATCAGAATTCTTGGGAATAAGGCTTCTCAGTAAAAATCATTTGCAAGGTCCTAGGAATGAAAGTGTTTGCTTTGGTTGGTTGTTTTTCTTCCTTTTGTGACTCTGAAAATGAGAGGAACAGAGGGAAAAAGTGAGATACCATCAAAGTGGCAGACTTTTGGGTACCATGGAGGGGGACGGGGTGAAGGAGCAGAGACAAAAATCCTCAGTGGCAAAGTTGTGTGATTCTTTTCCCTCTCTTTTTAAAAAAATGTTCATTTATTTATTTTCGAGAGGTGGGGGGAGGGGGAAAGAGAGGGACAGAGGATCCCAAGCAGGCTCCACACTGTCAGCGCAGAGCCAAGGGTGAGGCTGGAACTCATGAGCCGTGAGATCGTGACCTGGGCAGAAGTCAAGAGTCAGACACTTAACCGACTGAGCCACCCGAGTGCCCCTCCTTCTTCTTCTTTTTCTTTTTTTTTTTTTTTTTTTTTGGTAAATATTTTATTTTTAAGTATTCTCTACACCCAATGTGAGGCTTGAACTCACAAACCCGAGATCAAGAGCTACATGCTCTAACGACTGAGCCAGCCAGGTGCTCCTTTTTTACCCCTTCCTTTAAAAATTTTTTTTTCAACATTTATTTATTTTTGGGACAGAGAGAGACAGAGCATGAATGGGGGAGGGGCAGAGAGAGAGGGAGACACAGAATCCGAAGCAGGCTCCAGGCTCCGAGCCGTCAGCCCAGAGCCCGACGCGGGGCTCGAACTCACGGACCGCGAGATCGTGACCTGGCTGAAGTCAGACGCTTAACCGACTGCGCCACCCAGGCGCCCCTACCCCTTCCTTTTAAAAAACTGAGATAATTACAGGTTCACGGGTAATTGTAAAAAATAATACAGAGAGACCCCTCGTGTACTTTGCCCAATTTTCCCCAATAACCAAGTTCGCAAAGCTCTGGTACGATATCACAACCAAGATATTGACATCGATCTTATGCAGATTTCCCCAGTGTCACTTCCACTCGTTTGTGTGCGTGTGAAAGACTTTTAAACCCGGGCATCTAACGTTCCATTTGAAAACAGTTTCCTTAATTCAATGTAAACCTTCTTACCGAGTCTCTATGGGGTTTTTTTACGTCAATAAATTTTTGTTTTGTCTGGTTGCGTAAATAAGAAATAACACAAAATACTTTTTTTCCCGGTCTGAGTCAGAACAGTGCACAAGACAGACAGCACACATGGGTGTAAGAGTCGTGAAGTGAAAGTCATGAGAATGATCACACCCAAAATTGACAGAAATCGTTAGAAGGTGTTTCAAGTTCCATATTGTATGGAGTGGAGTTCAAGTGAGTCTCAGTTGAAAGGAGCGTCCACCCTTGAAGGAGGTTGTTGTTTATGTCATATGGTGTAAGGAACCCCATAGGGACCCTTCTCCTAAATCCGTAACCACAAGCCATACTGCTTTAAGAGCCACTGTTATGAACTTATTCACTTATATTCCTGAAGGCATTGCTTCTTTTAAAAAAATTTTTTTTTTAATTTTTTTTTTCAACGTTTATTTATTTTTGGGACA
>NW_024420442.1:811447-843048 GCF_014898765.1 Herpailurus yagouaroundi | reverse complement strand
AAAAAATGTTTTAAGTTTATTTATTTTGAGAGAGAGAGAGAGAGAGAGAGAGAGAGCACATGCATGCATGTGAGTGGGGGAGGGGCAGAGAGAGAGAAAAGGGGAGAGAGAGAATTCCAAGCAGGCTCCGCACTGTCAGTGCAGAGCCCGACGCGGGGCTTGAGCTCACGAACCCTGAGATCGTGACCCAAGCCGAAATTGAGAGTGGGACGCTTAAAGACTGAGCCACTCAGGCGCCCCTGAAGGCATGTATTCTTTAATAATCCCTGTTAAATACAAATGCTTCTGGAAAGAGACGTCTGGCTGGGATGGTATAAGTGAGCTCATGTTTTAACGACCTGTGTGCTCCAAGCACCAAGTTATGATTTAGAAAAGACAACAAAAGAGAAAACAAAAGGACATAGCTGGAATAAGAAATAATATGGTATCACTGAGGACCACAAATAGAATAAAAGCATAAAATAATACGTGCACCTGAAGCCCCTTCTAGGTTCTCTGTTCAGGAGAAGGCAGCTGCTCTACGGAAAAGAAACTACAAGTACTTCTGGAAAGACGTACGGCTGGATCCAGGCTTGAGCCTAAGGGCTTGGAGGGATCGCATTCCTTTCTTTATTCACTGAAATAAAAAGTGCTCTCGGGGCGCCTGGGTGGCGCAGTCGGTTAAGCGCTCGACTTCAGCCAGGTCACGATCTCACGGTCCGTGAGTTCGAGCCCGGCGTCGGGCTCTGGGCTGATGGCTCAGAGCCTGGAGCCTGTTTCCGATTCTGTGTCTCCCTCTCTCTCTGCCCCTCCCCCGTTCATGCTGTGTCTCTCTCTGTCTCAAAAATAAATAAACGTTAAAAAAAAAATTAAAAAAAAAAGTGCTCTCAACTTGACAGAGTTGAATAAAGAATTAATAAATTTGCAAATATTTCTGAAAAAAAAAATCAACCCAAGCCATGGCACGAAGGGACAGAGATTAAAAATACATGAAGGATAAATTAAAGAGATGTGGATAGAACAGGGGTTTCTAATATTTGTCTCATAAATTCCAGGAGAACGGAATGGATGGCGGGATGGCAGAAAAAAACTCTTTGAGGACATAATGCCTGAAAATGTTCCAGAGCTGAAAACATAATTCCTCAAATGGAAAGCGCACTCTGGGGCGCCCGGGTGGCTCAGTCGTTTAAGCATCCGACTTCGGCTCAGGTCATGTGTTATACCCTTTTCTCTTTCTTTCTTTCTTTCTTTCTTTCTTTCTTTCTTTCCCTTCCTTCCTTCCTTCCTTCCTTCCTTCCTTCCTTCCTTCCTTCCTTTCTTCCTCTCTGTCTCTCTCTCTCTTTCTCTCTCTCTCTCTCTCTCTCTCTCTATTTATTTATTTATTTATCAATTATTTGGCTACCTGCCCGATGTGGGGCTTGAACTCCTGACTCTGAGATCAAGAGTTGGAAGCTCTATCAACTGAGCCAGCCACACACCCCTAGGTAGAGTATTTCTTTTTTTTTTTTAATGTCTATTTATTTATTTTAAGAGAGGGAGAGAGAAAGAGGCAGAGGGAGAGGGAGACTCCCAAGCAGGTTCCATGCTGTCAGCACACTGAGCCCAATATGGGGATCGATCTCCTGAACCACGAGACCATGACCTGAGCCAAAATCAAGAGTCAGATGCTGAACTGACTGAACAACCCAGGTGCCCCTATAGTATTTATTTTTGTTAAGGTTTACATTTTTTTGGAAGAGAGAGACAGAGCAAGTCGGGGAGGGGCAGAGAGAGGGGGAGTCAGAGAGGATCTGAAGCAGGGCCTGACGTGGGGCTCGAACTCACACACCATGAGATCATGACCTGAGCAGGAGTCAGACGCTTAACCGACTGAGCCACCCAGGTGCCCCAGCCCCTATAGAATTTCTTAATAAAACTTATTGAATTCATAACTATTAAAATGGTTTTAAGTGCCATCCAAAGGCATTCACATACCATAGGAAGTGTTTCTATATCATTTGGAAATGTTGGATTAGATGATTTTCAAGTCCTCTTTGAGCTCTAAATATTGTTGTTTTCTGAGGTTCTTCTGTATGATCATTTTTTCTCCAAAGGCTCCGGACATTTTTCTTCTTTAAAGATGCAAAACGCCTGCATTTAAATAGCAAATATATAAGACGAGGCTTTAATGTTTGAAAAGGGAAAAAAAGCCTCTGCTTTGCTTGAACATTTTCTCTCTCTCTCATTATACATCTTCGAATATTTGCCAGGGTAAATTTCTGCTTCTTTTTCAGAAGCAGTAAAGCTTACTTTTTGCATGTTGTATCTTTTTTCTATCCTTTTACTTTCAGTTTATCTGTGTCTTTAAATTTAAAGTATATCTCTTATAGATAGCATCTAGTTGGGTCTTGTTTTTTTAATCCAGTCTGGCAAATCTCTCCCTTTTATGTGGAGTGCTTAAGTTAAATTTATATTTCAATTAATCTGTCAGCGCAGAGCCTGATGCGGGGCTCGAACTCATAAACCGTGAGGTCAGGACCCGAGCGTCAATCAAGAGTCAGATACATGGGGGCACCCGGGTGGCTCAGTCGGTTAAGCGTCCGGCTTCGGCTCAGGTCATGGTCTCACAGTCCAGGAGTTCGAGCCCCGCATCAGGCTCCGTGCTGACAGCTCAGTGCCTGGAGCCTGCTTCGGATTCTGTGTCTCCCTCTCTCTCTCTGCTCCCCCCCTGCTCATGCTCTCTCTCTGTCTCAAAAGTAAATAAAAACATTTAAAAAAAAAGAGTCAGATACTTAACTGACTGAGCCACCCAGACACCCTGCCAGATATATTTCTAGGTGAAAGCTACGTAGGCAGGATGTCATTTAATAAGCTATAGGGCAGAATGAAATTTTCACATCACATCCAACTTTCAAGAACTCAAATCCCCACAGGTACCTTTTACCTATGGTCATGCTATATTGTTCATAGACAACAGAATTTAGTTCCACTTAAACTTGCAAGCAAAGTTGCTTCTGGAGTAACTGCATGAAAGAAACCATCAGGATGGTTTAAGTTATGTTGCAGTAACAAATGCAAAATTTCAGTGACTTGAAACAAGGTTTCGTTCTTTGAAACAAGGTCTCATTCTTACCGGTGCTGCATGTTCCTCAAGGGTAAGCTGGGGATCTGTTCCATGTTGTCTTTTCTTAGGACCCAGGAGGACGGAAGTCACTCTCTGGAGCCCTGCCTGTCGTCGTGGCAAAGAGAAAGAGAGCTCTAATTGATGAATTCATGAAGTGCTTAGCCAGAGTCTCTTCTGCTCGCAATTTATTAGCCAGAGCTGGTCACACAGCGCTACCCAACCAGAAGGGTCCAGAAGGGTACAACTCTACCGTGTGAACTCAGAAGGCAAAGAGAATTGCAATATTTGACAAACGTCATTAATGATTATCACATGGGATTTTTTTTTTTTTTCCAGGTTCCAGAGTCTTAGCTCCTGAAGGGCTAATGCTGCTTGGTCCTTATGTTCTCACTGGGTTGAACCTTACGAATAAATACTGCCAACGAAAGGAAAAGTATTTATGAAACAACGATAAATAAATGGCTGGGGGGCTGCTCTTAGATGTTGGGAAGGACAGGGCTAGGTGCTGAAGGTTGGCAATAATGCTTTCTGCCACTGGACTTGGAGATTCTCTGAGCTTTAGTTTTAAGACTAGATGGATGCTCCTCGCAGAGAAAGCAGGAAGTAAGGAAGCAGGGCAGATAACCCTCATTAACTGGGTGATGGTACAACGACAGGTGCTCTTGTAGGTGTTTGAAATTCAGTATTACAGGAAGCGTCCCCTACAGTTCCCTGGGGGAAAGGCAGAAGATAAAACTAGGTGATAGACAAACCTGTGCAGAATGAGAAACGAAGACCTCGCTTTTCTCTTTGTCACGTGCTCTCCATTCCACTTGCATTGGTTGCGATTATATTTTAACGCACCGTGGAATATTGAGCAGATAATGGCAGACAGATGGCCCACGGGCCAGTGAAAAGGTGCTTATCGTCACTCATCATCGGGAAATGCACATGAAAACCACAGTGAGATGTCGTCTCGCACCTGTCAGAGCGGCTGATATCAAAAAGATAAGAACCAACAAGTGTTGGTGAGGATGTGGAGACAATGGAACCCTCATGCACTGTTGACGGGAACGTAAACTGGTGCGGCCACTGTGGGAAACAGTATGGCGATGCCTCAAAAAATTAAAAATAGAAATACCACATGAGCCGGTAATTCCACTACTCAGTTACGTACCCAAAGACAATAAAAATATTAATGCAAAAAGAAACACCCCCCCCCCGCGTATTTATTGCAGCATTATTTACAATAGCCAAGATATGGAAGAACCCACATGTCCATCGATAGATGAATGGATAAAGAGATTGTGGTATCTATCTATATCTGTATCTATATCATCTCTGTATCTGTATCTATATCTATTCTATCCACCCATCCATTACTCAGCCATAATAAAAGAATGTGATCTTGTCATTTGTGATAACATGGATGGACCTAGAGGGTATTATGCTAAGTGAAATAAGTTAGAGAAAGACAAATGCCATGTGATTTCACTTCTATTTGGAAGAGCTATTTTGCCACTATTAGCCAAAGCAAACCCATGGAATCTCCCAGGAAGACTGAATTATGTGGGTGATGGCCTGTCAGGACATCTGATAAGAAGGGACCTGTCAAGCAAGGCACCAACTTTTCTATATTAGAATACATTGTTCTTCCACAAGTGAAATGCTGAAAGGAAGGCTAGGTGGGCGCCGTGTCCTTTAGTCAGAGCCAATAAAATTAAAGAAGTCTGTGGCTAGAGTATCCTAAAGTCATGGTCTGGGTCAGTCCTAATCAAAGTGCGGTCTGAGGGCCAATACTAGTCAACAGATCAGTGCCATTCTATGAACTCTTTACTGGTCAATCTAGAGATTTGGAGTGTTGTGCCAGAACGTGAATCAACGTACTCCTTCCAACATCAAGAGAGTCCTGCTGCAGGGGCGCCTGGGTGGTTCAGTCAGTTGAGCATCCGGCATCGGTTCAGCTCATGATCTCGAGGTTCGTGAGTTCAAGCCCCACATTGGGCTCGCTGCCTCAGCGCGGAGCCCGCTTTGGACCCTCTGTCCCCCTCTCTTTCTGCTCCTTCCCCACTCGTGTTCTGTCTCAAAAATAAATAAACTCAGACCAAAAAAAAAAAAGTCTTGCTGCAAATATATGCATATCTACAGTGTGTGCGTGTGTGTATACATACCCATGTGTGTATATACATTCTTTTATGTAGATCATATATATCCTTTTATATATATAGCTCTGTGGCAATACAAATGCATTATTTTAAACTGTCTGAGAAATACGAACCAAGAATAGTTTAAGAACTGTGTAGAAGCGGTAATGCTCCCTTTCTGACATCAGGAATGTCTTGAGAGACCAGATATAGCCATGGAGATTTTAGACTTCACGTAATGGAGTTCTACCAATACACTGGTGCTTTTTTCTTTTTTTTTCTTTAACCCCTTCTGTTGACATTTCCATTGATGGCTTCCTTCTCAGCTCTTCCCCAATACCATGTATTGTTCTTAAATATCTTGTCCAAAAGGGCTATCTTGATGAAACCAATTGACTTAAGAGCGTAATAAGAAAATACTGTCAAACATTGTTGACAGCTTACCATGCGCCTGGCACTCTTCCCAAGTGCTTCACAGTATCTGAGGCACTCAATCCTAACAACTGTCCTATGAAATAAGTCCTAGTATCCCCATTTTACAACGAGAATCAAAGTTTATTTTTATTTATTTTCTTTTTTTTTTTTAATTTTTTTTTTCAACGTTTATTTATTTTTGGGACAGAGAGAGACAGAGCATGAACGGGGAAGAGGCAGAGAGAGAGGGAGACACAGAATCGGAAACAGGCTCCAGGCTCTGAGCCATCAGCCCAGAGCCCGACGTGGGGCTCGAACTCACGGACCGCGAGATCGTGACCTGGCTGAAGTCGGACGCTTAACCGACTGCGCCACCCAGGCGCCCCTATTTATTTTCTTAATGTTTATTTATATTTGAGAGAGAGAGACAGAGACAGAGCACGAGCAGGGGAGAGGCAGAGAGAGAGGGAGACACAGAATCCGAAGCGGGCTCCAGGCTCTGAGCAGAGTCCGACGTGGGGCTCGAACCCACAAACTGGGAGATCGTGACCTGAGCCGAAGTCCGACGCTCAACCGACTCAGCCACCCAGGCGCCCCGAGAACCCAAGTTTAAACGATTTGTCCTAAATCACTCATCACCAAGGGGACAGAATAAGGCACCCAACTGATGCCTTTTAACTCTTGAGTCAACATTCCTAACACCCATGGTGTAGTTCCTTTCTAAGGGAAGACAGAGGCAACATATATTTCGTGAAAAGGGTCTGGGACTAAGAATCAAAAGACCTTGATTTTCATCCCAGTCCTGCCACTGGCCAGCCACGTAACCATGGGCAAATTCTTTTCCTGTTTGGGCTTCGATTTCCTAACCTAGAAAAACGAGCAGGGTGGACTGGATGTTTTCTCAGACCCCTTTCAGTTTTAAGGTTTTAGGAGTCTAGAAGCCTAGATTTCTTACTAGAAGCGGAGGCTTATGAATGTATCTTTTATAGAGCATTTCTGGTTCAAATAGAATTCTTTGGTTCTAATTCAGCGAGGCAGGATTGCTCTGGGCTCTCTGCCTGGATGTAGAAATAGCCTTACAATATAGAATTGGATGTTAGCATGGGGGTCGTTGAAATGGGATCCCATCCCATTGCTCTCCGCTAAAGACAGGAGGTAACAATTACACACAAGGAATAAGCATGACATTTAATATTTTGCTTTTTCTCATTGCTCTCCGTTAGGAATAAGGCTACCCTACCTTGTGGCTTGACTTGGCTTCATAAGGAATAAAGTTTTCTTCATGTCTAAGGTCTTGTCAGTCTGGAAATGTTGAAATATTTAGGTATTTTGTTTCTGACATACGGCAAATTCTGCCAAGTATCATAGCTCCAAAGTGCACCGTTTCTGGTACTAAGCCACCGTGAACAAAGAATACAGTGTTTAACATAGTCTTCTCCTGCTCAGTGAGATGGTGAGATTTGTAATGAATGGTGGGTATTAATGCTTACAGATTTAGATCCATTTGTCCGACAAATAATCAATTTGGAAAGAAAAACATTTCTGGTCTCCAGTTGGAAGAAAAAACAAACTAAATATAAGTAAGCGGCTATGTTCCCTCAAATATGTACTTAAGGACACAATGACGGCTCTGTGCTGCTGTCCCGTTTTGTTCTTTAGCTGATGGTTAGTTTAGTTGGGCAGAAGGGGGCTTTTCTAAGGTTTTGATCTACACCGCTACAGGTCACGAGGCTGGGAGTCAGCTAAGCCAGGAGGAAAGACCCAATTCTCACTGGTATGACTTTTTAGTAACTATGACTGTTCTGTGTGTCCAGGGAGATGATGGGGCAACACTTAGGCTATTCAGATCCCAAGACCATAAATATGGATGATCATCGTTACCGGGATGGGTTCAAATGATATTTACCACCGTCAATACCCTGCTCCAGAAGGACGGTAGCCTTCGTCTCAGAAATAAGTGGTCATTGAAAGCAGTCCTTTCAAATTTGTTCCAGGGCAGCTAGTGCTGGAAAGCTTAAGACTGAAGTTTGCTAGTAGCCTCACTTAAAAAAAAATTTTTTTTTGATGTTTATTTTATTTATGTTGAGAGAGAGACAGAGACAGCGAGCAGGGGAGGGGCAGAGAGAGAGGGGGAGAAAGAGGATCCTGAGCAGGGTCCGTGCTGACGGTGCAGAGTGCGATGCGGGGCTCAAACTCAGGAACTGGGAGATCGTGACCTGAGCTGAAATCAAGAAGGACGCTTAGGGGCGCCTGGGAGGCTCAGTCGGTTAGGCGTCCGACTTCCGCTCAGGTCATGATCTCGCGGTCCATGAGTTTGAGCCCCGTGTCGGGCTCTGTGCTGACCGCTCAGAGCCTGGAGCCTGTTTCAGATTCTGTCTCCCTCTCTCTCTGACCCTCCCCCATTCATGCTCTGTCTCTCTCTGTCTCAGAAATAAACAAACATTAAAAAAAATTAAAAAAAAAAAAAAAGAAGGACGCTTAACCGACTGAGCCACCAGGCGTCCCTCTAGTAGCCTAACTTTTAATAAAAAGTAATTTATGGTCATTTTCTTTTGTGCATAATGCAAGGGAAAGGATCTGAATTATAATTCTCACCTGCTGGTATCTGTATGACTTTGAGGAAATATCTTAAATTATGTTGGCCTCAGTTTCTGCTTCCATAAAATAAGGTATTTATTGGACCAGATGATTCACTTTCTCTAGCTGAAAATGAATTATGATTTTAAGGCATTAGGATATAAAGATTCAGTCCTCTTAATAACATACCCTAGTTTCCCCTCAAACCCCTGTCCTATGGTCTTCTCAAAGCCTTTATAAACTCAAAAAGAGCCAAGATTAATAGAATGATACATTCTATTTCCACGATGCTTGACCCAAGGGAATGTGGCAACGCTTACATTAGGTTCCATGAAAGAATTCTGCATCCCTAAAATTACCTAAATGATTAGCAGATACCATTTATCAGTCAACTCCTATATGTGGGGCACTTTACTAGCATTTTACTCATACAGCAAAACCTTGGTTTGCGAGCATAATCCGTTCCGGAAACATGCCCCTAATCCAAAGCACTTGTGTACCCAGGTGAATTTCCCCACAAGAGATAATGGAAACTCAGATGATTTGTCCCACAACCCCCAAATATTCATATAAAAATGACTGCAATACTGTAATAGAATACAATGTAATAACGAAAATACAAAATATAAAGAAAAATAAATGAACCTGCACTTAACCTTTGAAAACCTTCGTGGCCAGCGTGAGGGAGGCAAGAGGGAGGAGGGTTATTGTGCAGGACGACGTTCACTATCACTAAGGGAATCACTGCTATCTAGTGGCTCAATGGAATCTTTTTGTGTGTGTGTGCACCTTTGACAAGGAACCTACCCGATGACACTTGCTTTTGCCTCCTTTTGAGGATTTCTCGGAAATGTGACATTGCACCGATGATCATCCACAATCCTGCAGCAAGAGAGAGAGAGAGAGAGAGAGAGAAGCACCGATGGCTCAGTTGTGATCACGTGACATGCAGCGTCACAAATTGCTCATGTTGCAAGACATCCCTCGTCTATCGAGTTAAAATTTATTAGAAATGTTTGCTCGTCTTGTGGAACCCTCGCGGAGCAAGTTCTTCACAATCCAAGGTTTGACCGTATTATCTAATTTACTTCTTATGATAACCCGTTGGGATAAAGGAAGGCAACCAGGAAATAGCACCTTCTCCCTGCTCAATTGTGATCTAATTGAGAACTAAGGGCATAGAGGTCAGCACGCGGAGAACAAACTTTTACCTTTAATAATGAAACAATCAGAAATAAATCAGAAAATGTGGCTCGTGGCTGTGGTCAAATAGGAACTGAACAGACTCAACACCCAATGCCAAGCGTATGGAGAAGTGTCCCCAGTCTCAGGCATCCCTGGGTCACCGCAGGCTTTTCCCGCCACTTGTTGGCACGGAGGAGCAGAGCAGAACGCATGCCCCTTGTAGCCAACCTATCTCCCAAGACAAAGGGCAAGAGAATAAATTGGGCCACAAACACCTGGCTCTTCATCCACACGTACCAATTAGGAAACTCACTGCACCTCCATGAAAGATAACTAGGTGTGGGGCAAGAAACCGGGAATGGCAACGGACCTTTACGCCAGCGTAAAGAGACTTTGGAAGTGGGGGGAAAGCAAGTAATCCTTAAGGAAACTGAGGTTCAGAGAAAGTAAGTATTTTGTCAAAGATCACACAACGGGTAAGAGGAAGGGTGAGAATTCAATCTCAGTTCTGTCTGACTCCAGAACCCATACTCATACCCCCATATCTTTCCCTACATTGTTACCCTATGGTTTTCACGTTAGCGATGTTTTACCACCGGCTGGAGACATACCCAACAGTTCTTCCATTCAAGAATCCCCTCTCACCGCACACAAACCATCAGAGTGGTAACATTGTGGGATTATCACCCAAGACAGATTGGCTTGATTTTCAAAATGACTGATAAGAAGTGGCCTTCCTTGTGTTAGAAACCTAGGAACGTTAAGGGGCGTCTGGGTGGCTCAGTTGGTCAGGCGACCGACTTTGGCTCAGGTCATGATCTCACGGGTGGTGGGTTCAAGCCTTGCATCGGGCTCTGGGCGGACAGCTCGGAGCCTGGAGCCTGCTTCCGATTCTGTGTCTCCCTCTCTCTCTGCCCCTCCCCGTTTGCACTCTGTCTCTCTCTCTCCCTCTCAAAAATAAATAAACATTAAAAAAAATTGAAGAAAGGAAGCCTAGGAACATGTTGGCTGTTATGTTTCTCTTTTTTTGTAGATTAAAACAATGACAGGAATATGAAATACTCTGTGATCTGCCATTTTGATCCTGCTGATCCTATAGTTTCCTAGACTAGACCGTGTAAACAGTGAAACGGAATGTTTCTAATGAAATATTCATTAAAATTTTTTTAATTTAATTTTTTAATTTACATCTATGTTAGTTAGCATATAGTGCAACAATGATTTCAGAAGTAGATTCCTTAATGCCCCTTACCCATTTGGCCCATGCCCCCTCCCACAACCCCTCCAGTAACCCTCTGTTTGTTCTTCATATTTAAGAGTCTCTTCTGTTTTGTCCCCCTCCCTGTTTTTATATTATTTTTGTTTCCCTTCCCTTATGTTCATCTGTTTTGTCTCTTAAAGTCCTCATACGAGTGAAGTCATATGACATTTGTCTTTCTCTGACTTACTGATTTCACTTAGCATAATCCCCTCCAGTTCCATCCACTTGGTTGCAAATGGCAAAATTTCATTCTTTTTGATTGCCGAGTCATACTCCATTGTATATATATACCACATCTGCTTTATCTCTAATGGAATATTCTTTTAAGGCAAGACAATGTCTGATAGTGTTTTCCAAGTTTATAGATTCTAGTCATGTGCCACGATGCTTTTATTAACAAATCGTTAGAGCTCAAATTTCATTGTAAAAAAAAAAAATTACCCTAGGATCAGAAGGACTGGTATAAATTCCAGTATCTCTGGTAAAGAGTTAGAGATGATAATAAGAGGAAGGAATAAGTTCATAATCTGAACCCAGCAGAACAGAGGACTAGGTACCTGAGCCCAGAGTGAGAAGAATAGTGATCGTGTCTCAGTAGGGATTGATTGGCATATCATTCAAGAGGGACGGAATCCCCGGGATAGACCTGTGAGCAACAAGAGACAGGAAGCAGCACCACCATGGTAACATGGAGCTAAAATGCTGTATCCTAGGTCTCTTAAAGATTGTTTCCTCTGCCAGCGAAGTTTCTGACGACAAAATCTATCATTGGATGAAGACAGGTCTAGCTACTTTGAGGAGACACTTGGCCTTGGGATGCTGCCCACCTTCCAAATATGCATCACGTGGAAAACACAAAAAGGGTACCAAATCATCGAGGAAAAGTGATGGTGCGTACATTCTGTCTTTCCTGATAAAAGGTATGAAAAAGTTTGAACGTGCTGAAATTATCTGAAGGTAGATTTGTTTTTAAATCTTCAAAAGATACACAGGGAGTTCTGGAAGACACCATAGTGAAAACGTCCATGAAATGCATCACTAAATCATGTAAAATGCAGTAGGGAAGTCATGAATTCACAGGTTGCATTTTATTCTCCGCTACAGAAAGCGACTCCTCATTACTGACCAGAACGGGGAAGTCATTGAGGATTTCATTCCTCTCAATAGGTTATTTATTTCTTTTCTTTTTTGAGTTTTTTAAAATGTTTATTTATTTTGAGAGAGAGAGAGAGAGAGCGCGCGCATCCCAAGCAGGCTCTGCGCTGTCAGCGTAGAGCCCGATGTGGGGCTCAATCTCACAAACCTTGAGATCGTGACCAGAGCCAAGATCAAGAGTCGGACGCTTAACCGGCTGAGCCACCTAGGCGCCCCTTATTTTCTTCCCGATGGTGACAAGAGCTAGTATGAAAAGGGTGGGAGTGGGGCACAGCATCATTACCAAGTACCTGTACGCTGTTTCAAAGAAAGACATTATATTATTTGTGCAAATTAGAAGTAATAGATAAGAAGACATCACACAAGAAGAAGCTGATTCTCCAGCCAAACTATCCAAATTTAAATCTAAATCCTGGCCTATTAAAGATGTCTATGAGGAAATATCATTCACCCATATGAAAAGCTTTTTCAAGATTCAAACGGACGCTGGCGATTTAGGCATATAATATTTCCACGGTATTTGCCCTCTGGGAATCTACGTGATCATCACGTAAAGGAACGGCAAGAATGTCTTTTTGTCTGTTTCCGTTGCTTGGGTTTTGTCAGAAAAGACGCTTAATAAAAGGCTGTGAGCCAGAGCTGAATTTCCAACTGGAACACTACAGTTCTGTATTAGGTAGCTTGGGCCACCATCACAGAATACCAAAGATTACATGGCCTGAGCAACAGAAATTTATTTTCTCACCGTTCTAGAGACTAGAAGGCCAAGATCAAGACTCCAGCCGGGCTGGTTGCTGCGGAGAACTCACTTCTTGGCTTCTATTCAGCTGCTTTCTTGCTGTGTCCTCACGTGGCCTTTTTTTTTTTTTTTTCTTCTGTGCATGTGGGGAGAGAGAGAGAGAGAGAGAGAAAGAGATTGACCTCTGGTGTCTCTTCGTATAAGGACACTAATCCTATCAGAGTAGGGCCTCACCTTGATGACCGTATTTAACCTTAATTACCTTCTTACAGGCCTTATCCCCAAACACGGTCACATTGCAGGTTAGAGCTTCGACACAGGAATTGGGGGAGGGCACAGTTCAGTTCATAACCAGTGTTGATACGTGTTACAAAAGACAGAGGTGAACATTATGCTACCACGGCGTACCTATGCATGGGATACCTTAGTCTAGGGGATCAGGAAAGCTTTCCCTGAGGAAGTCAATGAAGCTGAGCTTAAAGCATCAGTAATAGGGGCGCCTGGGTGGCTCAGTCGGTTGAGCACCTGACTTTGACTTGGGACATGGTCTCGCAATTTGTGAGTTCGAGCCCCACGTTGCTCGTAGCTCGTGGCTGTCGGCGCGAAGTTGGCTTTGGATCCTCTGTCCCTGTCTCTCCCTGCCTCTCCTCCACTTGTGCACACACACTCTCTCTCTCTCTCTCAAAAATAAATAAACATTTAAAAAAAAAAAAAAAGCGCATCGGGAACAGCCTGGCCAAGAACAAGGGCAGAGTAGCTAAAGAAACAGCAACCACGCATTATGTAGGTTACAAAATATGGCACGTTGAGTAAAATAACAGCTGGGGCCGGAACAGAGAAAAGAAAGACCAGAATGATATGAGGCTGAAGAAGTAGACAGAAGACAGGTTACCTTATGAGTCTCATGAGGGGGTGTCACTGCTACTGTAAGGGGAAGGGGAAGCCATTGTAGGGTTTTAAATAGCGGTCAGGTTTACTCTTTAGAAAGAGGACCCTTATTACAGTGTGTGAATATGAGTGTGTGTGCCAGTGTCTGTATATTCTTATTTTACACGTGGTTTTAGAGGACCTTGGAGCATGGTCACATATTGTCAAGAATACCCACTTTCGACATTCAACAATGCTTCCACTATGCCGCTCCGTGAAATGGGTACCGTTGCCCTTCCCTTCCATGGGGGAAAATATACAAATGAAAGTGCAGGGAGGCAGTGCGCTTGGCTTAGTAACCCTTTTCACTTCCCCTCCTTCAAAGATCATATATTTAATATTTACAATAGTCATTGATATTTATTGACTGCATACGATACGTCGAACATTGTGATACGTGTTTCATACGGGTTATTTTATTTAATCCTCACAACGATCCTATGATAAAGGTACTATTATTTTTTTGCCTTACAGATTAGGAAAGTATGGCTTTGAAAGAGGTTCCATAACTTGCCACAGAGAGCAGACCTGGCAAGTGAGAGAGCTGTGATTCCGTCGCTTAATGCTGCAGTCCACGTTGTTCGCAAGCAGGCTGCCTTGCGTGCCAGTGATGTGTGCCCAGGTTCAGTCTTAGAAGCAGTGCACAGTGAGGGGATACAAAAGAGAGAATCATCCCCTTCCTCCCTGCTTACATCACGGCATTCACTTTTACTGCCTCTGCCTTCAAGAGCTTCAACAGATGGTGGAAATGCCTGAGCGTTATCAACTCGAGAAAGGGCGTCCAATTTATTCATCACCCCATGGACACAATGCACAAACCCAAAGGAGAAGATCCCTAAACTTCACAGAAGGGAAGGGCATAGGGGACAGTGATGGACTTTCCCATCCAGTGTCTATGACGGAACCTAGTTTTTCACCTCACCGACGAGGCCATCCGATCCCACGTGTCAAACGCAGAATGGTTAAAAGAAAATACCAGGAAATTGGGAGAGTGGTTTTGCAATGCTTCTTTCCGAGTTCAAGTGCAGATTGAATCTTCTCATTTCCTTAATGGGCATAAATGCTAGCCTGGCAAATTATTAGCAGTCTGGATTGGATTCAAAAATTTGGTTGTATATTTCATGAAGCTCCTATTTACTGGAGCACAAGGCAACCTACAGTAACAAGCATCAAAAGTCTATTTTACTGCCCATATTATGAGCAGACAGAGCTTGGACATTTAAAAACGCCAAGCCTTTTGATTAAGAGCCTGATTATAGTCAGATCGGGATGGAGAATAATGGCCTTATACAAAGGTTCTCTGAATTTTAAAATACCACTGGACCTTTACTTGACTTTTTGAAATAAAGATATTGGAGTTTTATAAAACGTGGAATTTGACAAACAAAAACAAACCCCGACCTCCCTAAAATGAACACAGAGAGGAAAGGGCTTGTTTTCGGCAGATCAAGGACAGACTTGGCCCCGACGTTGCCAAATCAATGAGTTATTATCGTTATCACACAACAGGGAATAAGCTCTGGGAAGTAATGGCTTATAAAGTTAGTATGGGCTGAAAAGAGTTATGTGCCTAGGTTCAGAATGTGTTTTTGGTTAGTGAGATATTAAAGAAAATCAAGATGATTCGGGGGACATGATGGACTCCAGCACAACAAAAGACCAAATGCTGAAAGTCAGAGCCCATGCTCTTAGGAATCAGGTCCTTCTTCAGTTTTGTTTTGTTTTCTTTTTTTTTTAATGTTTATTTATTTTTGAGAGAGAGACAGAGACAGAGCGCGAGCAGAGGAGGGACAGAGGGAGAGGGAGACACAGAACCCAAAGCAGGCTCCAGGCTCTGAGCTGTCCGCACAGAGCCCGAGGCGGGGCTGGAACTCACGAACTGCAAGTTGATGACCTGAGCCAAAGTCGGAGGCTCAACCGACTGAGCTATCCGGGCACCCCATGGAATCAGGTCCTTCTCATTCCACAGAATGACAATGGTTAGGCCTGGGGCCTTGGGACCCAAGTCCCCAGAGAATTAACATTCCCTTAGGATCCCCCCAATCTTCTCAAGAATGTATTTCAGTAAGAGGCTAATGAAAGAGAGCAAACCTGTTCAAAAAACCTAGCGAGGGTCCTTCAAATACACAAGCACTAAGAAGGCAGATCTGAAATGTTGCCATCTAAAAAGCATTATGATATGGTACTGCGTAGGTTTTGAAGTCTAAAAAAATTAGGCAAGGAGCGCTGGGTGGTCCAGTCAGTTAAGCATCCGACTCTTGATTTCGGCTCAGGTCATGATCTCGCGGTTCGTGAGTTCCAGCCCTGCGTCCGGCTCTACACTGACTACGCAGAGCCTGCTTGGGATTCTCTCTCTCCTTCTCTCTCTGCCCCTCGCTTGCTCTCTCTCTCTCTCTCTCTCTCAAATAAATAAACATTAAAAAAAAATTTTTTTTTTAATTAGGCTGAATCCAGTTGTGCAACTTACATAGTTGCATGATCTTGCCTAAGTTAGTTTTTCATTATGGTCTCAGTTTTGTCATCTGCAAAATAGGCCAAAATATCACCAGCCCCCTCGGGCCGTTGTGAGGATTAAGTAAAGTGTGTGAAGAGTTAGGCATATTTTTGAAGGCACTTGATTTTTGAAGGCATAGGCTCAAATGTTAGAGCAACAATGAACAATTGTTAACCATCTCTTTGGATTTTCTACAATCAGCAATCTTTTTGGATCCCTTTAATCACAGATTTCTAGATGCTTTCCTGCATTCTGCCTTCAACTTTAGTTCCTAATTCTGATGGCACGTGTGTCTGACACTACCTGGGGTTCCGGGACTCTTACGATTGCCTCCCTTCCAAATGGATTCGAAGTGGCTTAAATGGAACTATAACATGCCTTTGTCTTTTCCCCGGTGCCCGGCATCTGACGACCCATGCTTCTGAGAGGCAGTCTTGTACGGTGATGAAGAGGTGGGCTAGGTTGCCTGTGATCTAATGTCAACTTTCCCCAAACTTCCTAGCTATGTGACAGTTACCGCTCTCACGGTGTCGTGGGGGTTAAGTGGGCCAACGTACGTCAAATATCTGGCACATAACAAGCACGGAATAAAGGCTAGCTATTATTATTTTTGCTTCTGCTTAACAATTCATGACCCAGACCCACTACCAAACGGCTGCACAGTCTTCTGTTGGCAACACTGAGGCGTCAGGTCAGGGGCAGTACATGAAACATACATGAAATCTAGCATGGCGATAGTCCCAAACCGCAAGCACCAGATTCCTCCGTAAAACCGTATGTGCAACCATCTTTTCTCAAAGAGCTGCAATTAAAGAGAAAAAAAAAAAAAAGATAATGGAGGTATAGATTTCAAATTATTTAAATGTTAAAAAGGGGGTCCTGATATATATACAATTCTTGTGTTCCATCAGCTTGTGAAAACAGATAATGCTGAACGATTATAGCTCTAAATAACATCTCGATTTCTGCATCACCATCCTGTGTTCCTCAAAACTACAGCTCATGAAATCATGGGAAATACATTCACAGTTGATTATATTAAACATAACTGCAGCGTACTTCTATTTTTCTTTTTAAAGGAGATTGTTAATATCGCCTCTTTTCTGAAATGTTTACATCTGTCATTAATCACATCCAAGCTTCCAAGACAACAGAGGACCAAATAAAACCGGAAGTTACAGGGGCGCCTGAGTGGCTCAGCTGGTTAAGCGTCAGACCTCAGCTCAGGTCACGGTCTCATGGTTCGTAAGTTTGAGCCCCACGTTGGGATCTGCGCTGACCGCTCACAGCCCGGAGCCTGCTTCGGATTCTGTGTCTCCTTCTCTCTCTGCCCCCTCTCCTGCTCACGTTCCGTCTCGCTCACTCCCTCTCTCCAAATTAAACATTAAAAAACAAAATCTTTAAACCTGGTTGTTACAAACGTTCTAAGTTATCGGAAATACGAATCTTAGTAAATTAAGACCACAGTTAACCACACTGAAAAATCAACGAGATAAATCTTAATTCTAATTGAAATCATTTCAATAAACGCTTTAAAATACTTTTTTTTTTTTTTTTTTTTTTTTTAGGGTTTGGGGAGAAAAAGTAACTCTTGAAAGCTTAGATTTAGTATGTCCTTTCAGCATCTGCAAAGCATAAAATCTCTGTAAAGGAGTTTAAACGTACTCAGCCGCATGTCAGCGAGTTAGCCTTATGGAGAGTGGAAGGCTTTGTTACCTTTTGGCTGCCGGGTGCCCTTCTGTTCAGGGAGTCAACGTTTCTACTCATAGTAGGTTAAGTCATTAACTGTTAAGATCCTCACACCCATCCAACAAAGAAAAGTGACATTAGTCAGCGTCCATTTAATTGAAACGCGGGCTGGGGCGCCTGGGTGGCGCAGTCGGTTAAGCGTCCGACTTCAGCCAGGTCACGATCTCGCGGTCCGTGAGTTCAAGCCCCGCGTCAGGCTCTGGGCTGATGGCTCGGAGCCTGGAGCCTGTTTCCGATTCTGTGTCTCCCTCTCTCTCTGCCCCTCCCCTGTTCATGCTCTGTCTCTCTCTGTCCCAAAAATAAATAAACGTTGAAAAAAAAAATTAAAAAAAAAAATAAATAATTGAAACGCGGGCATTATCATTCTTTCATTTCTGAGTGGAAACGCGTGGGGCAGGATTCCATTTTAACAATTCCAACTGTGGCATTGGGACCCTCGGCACATTTTGGGACTTCGGGATGGATCTGAACTTCTCTGAGCCTCCATTTTCTGCTTAGTTTACTGAAGTCAGTGATGGTCTTCTTAGAGTGAGAGAGGGTCCACCCCGAGGTCAGCCGTGTCTTTTTCAGAGGGTCTTACAAAATTTTAAGTGGGAGCACATACGTAAAGGAGTCAAGCACGCAGTAGGTGCGCAGATGTGTTAGCTGAATCTGAATTTACAGGGACAATGAGGAATGAGCGACGGAAAAAGAGGAGGTGCAAAATGTCTAGACTGGCGGACATGAACCAGTCACTTATAATAGGCAAATATTGCAAATATATCCGGTTAAACTGTACTAAAAAGATACAGTGTGTAAAGAGGTTAGAGTGGGAGAGAGCCAAAGAATAAGAGACTCTTAAAAACTGAGAACAAATTGAGGGTTGACGGGGGTGGGGGGGTGGGAGGGCGGGGAGGGTGGGTGATGGGCGTTCAGGAGGGCACCTCTTGGGATGAGCACTGGGTGTTGTATGGAAACCAATTTGACAATAAATTTCATATATTGAAAAAAAGATACAGTGTGAACTAACAGAAATATAAAGAACTGTTACAGATTTCCATTTGCAGCAACATGACCAACTTGATATCTTAAAAACTTCTGCATTCAAAAGCTTGAGACATGCCTGATAAAATACAACAAACATTCTTGTTAGATACGTGGCTGATTTCACAAGTATAAAAAATCTTGTGGTTTAAAACAGACGAGAGAGAGAGAGAGAGAGAGAGAGAGAGAGAGAGATCTGAAAACCATAATGGTAAGCTGACCATGGTTCTATGGGTGCCCTGGAAATATCTGAAGATTTCTGTAACTAAAATGCTTGAGTTTTAATTTCTGTGAAAGAACAGGAGACAAAGCTCTGGCCCCAATAAAATAGAAATTGGAAATGAAACTCCAGCATTAAGCTGGGTTCCTTTTTTTTAAAAAAAATTATTTTAATGTTTATTTTTGAGAGAGAGAGAGAGACAGAGCACGAGCAGGAGAGGGGCAGAGAGAGAGGGAGACACAGAATCCGAAGCAGGCTCCAGGCTCCGAGCTGTCAGCACAGAGCCCGACGTGGGGCTCGAACTCACAAGCCATGAGATCATGACCTGAGCTGAAGTTGTGTGCACAACCGACTGAGCCCCCTGGGCGCAAGCTGGGATCCTTTAAGGGCTATTTCTATGATAAAAGAACAGTTTAGAAAACAATCCACCTGCTGGCAAAGGGACACCATAAAAACATGAGTCCATCTTAACTTGGGTTCTGATTCAAGAAGAACAAAAAAACAAGAAACTCTCCCCCCACCCCGAGAATTGAGAATTTCAGAGCTAAGAAACCACAAACCAGGAAATTGACACCACGTGGTCCAAGGTGTGTGGCACTAGAGACTGATGGGTAAAAGGAAACACACATCATTAACATGGGACACTTCACTCACCCCACAGAGCATGCCCACCATAAAGATGCAACAAGCAATAAAACATAAACAAAATTTAGGGGCGCCTGAGTGGCTCAGTCGCTTGAGCGCCCGACTTCGGCTCAGGTCATGATCTCGCGGTCGGTGAGTTCGAGCCCCGCGTCGGGCTCTGTGCTGACAGCTCGGAGCCCGGAGCCTGCTTGGGATTCTGGGTCTCCCTCTCTCTCTGCCCCTCCCCCACTCGTGCTCTCTGCCTCTGTCTCTCTCTCTCTGTCAAGAATAAAGAAACATTAAAAGAAATTAAAAAAACAATAAAATTTAAACATACAAAAGCAGCAGGATATCATGAAAATAGTAAGGAATGGAAGCAAGCAACAGAAGCACAATTAGGCCTTCCAGTACTTCAGACGCGGAAATTATAAAACACAGAATGTACAATGAGTGTCTTGAGGTTTAAAGAACAAAAAGAGAAAATTAAAAAAAAATATGAACGAGAAAAAGAGACTCAAAAGAGATGAGCAAATATGAATAAGGATCGTATGGAACTTTGAGAAATTAGGAATATAATCATTAAAAGTAAAATGCAATGCAGCGATGAAATAGCACACTCGTGTCAGCTGAAAAACGAAGCAGGAGGGGGAGCAAAGAGACAGAAAGAAAGAAACATGAAGGTCAAGAGATATGGAGGATAGACTGTGAGCCCCACTATACACATAACTGAGGGGCACCCGGGTGGCTCATTGTTAAGCCTCTGACTTCACGTCAGGTCATAATCTCACAGTTCGGGAGTTCGAGCCCCACCTCGGGCCCTGTGCTGACAGCTCAGAGCCTGGAGCCTGCTTCGGATTCTGTGCCTCCCTCTCTCTCTGCCCCTCCCCCACTTATACACTCTCTCTCTTTCTCTCTCTCTGTCAAATAAATAAATAAACATGAAAAAAATTACAAAATAATTTACACATAATTGAAGTGTAGAAAAAGTAAAGAAATGAGTGTGTTGGCGGGGGGAGGGCATAATATAGAGAGATGATGGTTGAGAATTTTCCAGAATGGACAAAAGACATGGATCTTTGGATTAAGGAAGATAAAAATTTCCAAGCAAGATAAATATAAGGCATCCACATATAAACACAGTTAGTGAAACTGTAGAACCCCAAAGACAGAGATTTGTAAAGTATACAAAGAGAAAAAGTAGATTATCTTCAGTGGAACAAAAGTAGAATTCTCAGTTGCACTAGCGGCAGATAAAAGCTGGAGAGTAACTCCACAGGGATGGGGAAAAATAACTATCGATACAGAAATTATCATTCAGAAGTGAAGTAAAAAAGGCACATTTTCAGAAAATCAAAATGGGGACAATTTGTCATCAATGGATTCCAACTAAAGGAGCTTTTCAAAGGTGTATTTTACAGAAAGAAGGAAACCAAATCTAGAGGCAAAAGCCAAGATGGAAGAGAATGGAAAACAAAGAAAGAGGTAAATAGGTAGATTCAACATAAGAAATAGCGACTAGGGGCTCCTGGGTGGCTCAGTCAGTTAAGCGACTGGCTCTTGATCCTGGCTCAGCTCATGTTCTCACTGTTTGTAAGATCGAGCCCCACGTCGGGCTCTGTGTTGACAAGGAGAAGCCTGCTGAGGATTCTCTCTCTCCCTCCCTCTCTACCCCTTCCCTGCTCGTTTCTCTCAAAATAAATAAACTTAGGGGCGCCTGGGTGGCGCAGTCGGTTAAGCGTCCGACTTCAGCCAGGTCACGATCTCGCGGTCCGTGGGTTCGAGCCCCGCGTCGGGCTCTGGGTTGATGGCTCGGAGCCTGGAGCCTGTTTCCGATTCTGTGTCTCCCTCTCTCTCTGCCCCTCCCCCGTTCATGCTCTGTCTCTCTCTGTCCCGAAAATAAATAAACGTTGAAAAAATAAAATAAATAAACTTAAAAAAATATATATTGAAAAAAGAAATGGTGATTAAACATTTAAAATAATAATGATAAATTTGGAAAGAGAGCTAAGGTAAGATGATTGAAGTAAAATTCTGTGCAAAAGTAAAATGTTAGAAGGGAGAGGTAATCAAATTTAAAGAGGTCTGAAGTCCTCAAAATGTTCAGGACGATGTTAAAGATATGGATTAACTTTAGAATTTGTATTGTCTTTTTTTTTTTTGTTTGTGCATGAAAAGATTGACTTCAAAGATAAAAAAAATTAAAAAAAAGAATTTGTATAGTTTAGAATGTATGTTAAGACTTTAAGAATACCCAAAAGAAGATTAGAAATAGGATATATAATTTCAAAATTAGAAAGAAATCATGGACAACTAAAACAATGACCTCAATGAATAAAAAAAAAAAAAGCAGAACAGAAAAAAGCAAAAACAGAAAAACCAGGGTAAATAGCACAAAAAAAATTATAGTAGAAATATATGCAAATACAACAGCGATCACTATAAATGTAAACTGGCCAAACTTTACAGTTAAAAGAGTTTGTAAATTAGATGACAATATGCAATCTTGCTGTATGCTTTTGACAAGAGGCATAAATAAAATATGAGGGCAGAAAAGTTAAAAGGATAGAAAAAGTTACATTAAGAAAATAACTTCAAAAACAAATATAGGTGTATTAGACAAATTAAGCTAAAAAAAAAAAAAAAAACCACTATTATGAAGAGAGTCAAGTGATTAAAGATACATTGAACCAGTTGGCGGGAGAGGGGGAAAACATATATTGTACCAGGAAGATATCCCAATTCCAAACTTGTGTGTATCTAATGACATAGCCTCAAAATATGTGAAACAGAATGGACAAAATAAGAAAGAAAAAAAATCCATCACCACAGTGGGAGATTTTACTCCATCTCTCTTTGTATGTAGAAGGTTAAGGAGACCAAAAATTAATAAAACAGATTCAAACAGCTCATCAATCTACAACGCATTTCTAAATAACTTAGAGTTCCAAAAAAATCTTAAAATGGGAATTAGAAAATAACTATAAAGGAATACGAATTAAAATACTACATTACATATAGAAACATGTGAGATACAGTTAAAGAGGTATTTAGATATAAACTTAGCTCAGTTTAGATGTGAAGAAATGTTGAATATTTGTGAACAAAGCATCCAGTTTAAGAAATTAGGAAAACCAGATAAAATTGAAGGGAAAAAATAACCTGCCTTCTCTGTTCCCCTCTCTCTCTGCCCCTACCCTGTTCTCGCTCACTCTCTCAAAAATAAATATTTTTTTTAAAAAAGGTCGAACAAAAGAGAAGCAATAAATAAACAATATTAGGAAACAGGCATACACTGATGAATTTTGTAATCTCCCAAGACAATTCTTTGTAAAACTTTATGTCAATACGTTTAAATATTTAAATAAAGTAAACAATTTCCTGTATCAAAACTGATTCAAGAAGAAACGGAAAACTCCAATAGACCCACAATCATTGAAAACATCAAATCACCAATTGAAAATCTTTCTGCATAAAAGGCACCAGACTCAAACACTTCTAAAGAGGATTGCTAACGAGTTGGTTTCCTTGCATGATGACCAGGTTGGTTTTGTCTTAAAAAGTTAATTAATTTATAGATTCATGGATTGAATCTATTCAATCATGGATTGAATCTAGTTGACATATAACACCATACTAGTTTCAAGTGTACAAAACAATGATTTCATGTTGTATACATTGTGGCATAATCACTACCATAGAACTACTTATCATCCATCACCATACAAAGTCACAAAAAATATCTCTTTTTTGTGATGAGGAACAGAAACATTTTCTTATATACAGATAGAATATCAACCAAAATGTCACAATTAGTGTCACAATTAATGGTAAAAGTTTACAAGCATACCTTCTAATATCAGGAAAAAGAGAGAGATACCCACTGTCACTACTTTTATTCAGTGTAATACTAGAGTCATCAGCCATCACAGTAAGGCAAGAAAAGTAAATGAAAGATGTAAGGATTGGAAAGGACGGAACGGTCAACGATTTCTTCTTCTTTTTTTTAAACTTACGCTTTATTTTTTATTTTTGAGAGACAGAGAGAGAGCGCGAATGGGGGAAAGGGTCTGAGGGAGAGAGAGAGAGAGAAAGAGAGAGAGAATCTCAAGCAGTATTCATGCTCAGTGTGGGGACTGAGCCCCACGTCAGGCTCCATGAACCTGGGATCATGACCTGAGCCAAAATCAAGTAGCACTTGCCACGAGATATGCACTCTCCTAAATGCTTTGCAAATCTGAACTCATTCATTCCTCATAGCAATGCTCTGAAGTAGGGATTGTCATTATCCCCATTTTACATATTAGGAAACTGAGACACAGAGAGGTTTAACAGCTTGCTCAATTATACACAACTCGTAAGTAACAGAGCTGGCCTGTGAGCTCAGGCAGTCTAAACTCCAGAGTCTATATTCTGCCTATTTCTAATATTTTTCTATTATGCAGCCAGGGTAACCTTTCAAAATTGTAAATCTGATTACGTAATTCCGCTACCAAGAAATTATTTGGTGGCTTGATAAACTAAAAAATTCTTTAGTGAACTAAAAAATAAAAAATAAAATATCCTTATTGTGACCAACAAAGCCTTGCACATTCCGGTCCCTACCTATCTCTGCAGTATCGTGTCCCATCTCATCACTCTCTATTCCGGGCACAATAGTTTAACGATTGCACTGCCCCCAATCCCACGCCAGGACCTTCACACGTGCTATTTCTTTTGTCTTCTCTGATTAATTTCCACCCGATTAATTTCAATTCATGGTTCATATCAGTGCCTCAAGAAAGTTATCCCCAACCCTTTATTATAGGCTTTCTACTCACTGTGAGTCTCTCCTTCATAGAAGTTAGCACAACGGCAATTTTACATTTTATTTGTGTGCTTATTTATATTCATAGACCATAAGGGAGGACAGAGACCATGGCTTTTTATCCTTGTGACTGTATCACCAGGGCTTAGCATCGACACTTAGGTCTTTATGATACCAAAAGGCCTGCTACATGGTGTGCTATGATGTAAAGTAGATTTTAGAAAGCCTGTCATGGTGCCTGGGTGGCTCAGTCGGTTGAGTGTCGGACTTTGGTTCGGGTCATGATCTCGGAGTTCGTGAGTTCGAGCCCCGCATCGGGCTTGCTGCTGTCAGCACAGAGCCCGCTTCGGATCCCCTGTCCCCCTCCCTCTCTGCCCCTCCCCTGTTCATGCTCTCTCGGTCAAAAAATTTTTTTTGATATATATATTGTCCCGGGTTTAAACTCATCAAATATTTATTGAGCATCTACTGTGTGACAAGTACCATGCTGGGCTATAATGGCAGCATGAGTATATATGTGTGCACATGAATGTGTATGCATGTGTATACATCACGTAGAAAAGACTATTATTAATGGTGATCCCTGGGGGCTGAGATTATGAATATTTCTTATCATGTTAGCTGTGCTTTATGTCGTTTTTCTAGTAAATACGCACTATCTTTGCAATAGAGAAAACAAATATTTTTTTTTAAGATATGGTTTGTTTTAATTTTTTTAAATCACTTTACATTTATTTATTTTTTTAATTTTTTTTAACGTTTATTTTTGAGACAGAGAGAGACAGAGCATGAACAGGGGAGGGGCAGAGAGAGAGGGAGACACAGAATCTGAAACAGGCTCCAGGCTCTGAGCTGTCAGCACAGAGCCCGAGGCGGGGCTCGAACTCAGGGACCGTGAGATCATGACCTGAGCCGAAGTCGGACGCTTAACCGACCAAGCCACCCAGGCGCCCCTAAATCACTTTACATTTAAATAATAACAATATTGTTCTTCGCAAATCTTTCCTCTCAGGTCCTTATTTTGTACAGTTACCTTTCCTTTTTTTTAATTTAAATTTTATTTTTTCAAGTTCTTTTTAAAATTTATTTAATTTGAGAAAGAGAGAGAGAGGAGAGGGAGCATGAGCAGGGGAGAGGCAGAGAGAGGGAGAGAGAGAATCCCAAGCAGGCTCCATGCTGCCAGCATAGAGCCTGACGTGGGCCTCAAACTCACGAAATGTGACATCCTGGCCTGAGCCAAAACCAAGAGTAGGGTACTTGACTGACTGAGCCACCCAGGCACCCCTGATTTTTATTTTTTTAATTTTTTTAAATCCAGGTTAGTTAACATATAGTACAATAATGGTTTGAGTACAGTGCAGTGATTCATCACTTACCTATAATACCCAGCGCTCATCCCAACAAGTGCCCTCCTTAATGCCCGTCACCCATTTGGCCCATCCTCCCCACCCAACACCCCACCAGCAACCCTCAGTTTGTTCTCTGTATTTAAGAGTCTCTTCTGGTTGGCCTCCCTCTCTGTTTTGATCTTAGTTTCCCTTCCCTTCCCCTAAGCTCATCTGGAGAAAACAATTATTCTTAAAAGAAATATATAACCTGACAAAATTTGATTTACTCTGTAGAGCTAGAAACTGACTTATACAGATTTCACAGTCCCCTTACTCAATGATATTTTCTTCTGCTGCCTCCTGGATCAAGGATTCTAGACAGCATGTGACTCTTTTGTTTTTTAAGTTTTTAACGTTTATTTATTTTTGAGGGCGAGAGAACGTGCAAGGAGGGGAGGGGCAGAGGGAGAGGGAGACACAGAATCCGAAGCAGGCTCCAGGCTCCGAGCACAGAGCCTGACGCGGGGCTCGAACCCACGAACGGCGAGATCGTGACCTGAGCTGAAGTCCGACGCTTAACCGACTGAGCCACCCAGGGGCCCCAAAGGCGTCATATGACTCTTGAAGAAAGGATTGTCAAAGGAGTGGCTGAAAACTATTTCCAGCATAGGGTGCAGTTCACGTAGTACGAGGAATCTCCACGCACCCTTCACCTTGCTTCCATCTTGCATAACCATGGCACATTTATCAAAACTAAAAAATTAACATTGGCACAATACTATTAATTACACTACAGACTTCATTCAAATTTCACCACTTTTTCCACTAATGTCCTTTTTCTGTCCCAGGATCCAAGCCATAGATCCCACATTGCACTGAGTCCCCCCAACAATCTGAGAGTTAACTTGTTTTTGTTTTTGTTTTCATAACTGTAACATTATGAAGAGTACGGGTCAGGTATTTAGCTCATCAGGCAACCCCTCGATTTAGGTTTATCTGATGTGTTCTCATGATTAGATTGAGTTTATGAATTTTCGACAAGAATACTGTGGAGGTATTGTACCCTTCTCTGTGCATCGTATCGGGAGCTTCATAATATTAACTTTGATCACTCGGTTAAGATGTGTCTGGCAGGTATCTCCACTATAAATTTATGATTTTTTCCTTTGTAATCAATATTTATCTTGGGGATGATAGTCTGAGGCTATATGAATATTCTGTTTCTCCTTAAACTTTTGCCAACTAATTTTAGCATTCACCAGTAGATTTTTCCTATAGCAATTATTACTATAGTATTCTAATGGTGATTATTTCCCTCTTTCTTTGTACTTTGTACATTTATTACTTGGAATTCTTCTATAAGGGAGATTTGTCTTTTCTCCCTTATTTATTTAAATATTTTAAAAAAAATTTTTCTGTTTGAAATAATTTTAGACTCACAGAAAGTTACAAAAATCGTACAATGAGTTTTCATATAACCTTTTCCCAAAGATAAATTCTTACATAAGCATAGTGAGCATTACCAAAACCAGGAAATCAATGTTGGTACAAAATATACGGTTAACTAAACTATGAAATGTATTGGATTTTACTAGTTTCTATATGGGCTCTGTCCCATGTGTGTATGTGTGTGTGTGTGTGTGTGTGTGTGTGTGTGTGTGTGGTTCTACAAAATTTTATCACTTGTATAGACTTGTATAACCACCACCAAAATCAGGATCAGACCTACCATTTATTTATATCATGGTGGATGCATGGATATTATTTGATTCATTTGGGTATAATGCTATTGTCATTTATTTTTTTTGCTTAAATTGTCCAACTTTGGCCAATGGAAACTCTTTTGGGTGGACGACTGTGTCCTTTTAACAAACCACCACCTTTTTTTTTTTTTTTTTTTTAAAGCACCTTCTAAATTTCTGGCACCAGAATCATCTTGTATTTTTCCTAACCTAGCTCTGGAATCAACCATTTCTCCAAGGATTCCTAGTTCCTTTTACTGGAGAATGGTATTTAGAAACCATGGCCTGTGTGCTCTGTATATTCATGGCTACTGGAGTATCTCTCTGGGCACTCTCAGTGGCTATAGCTCGATATTATATATGTGTGTGTGTGTGTGTGTGTGTGTGTGTGTGTGTGTGTGTATACATATATATATATGCAAACTACATATAAACCTATATATATTAGCTGTATATAAACTATATAGTTTATAGTTGATATATAATATAGTTTACATATATATAGTTTATATAGTTAATATATATGGGTTATATATATTTAATATATATACGGATTATATATATTTAATATATGGCATATATTAAAATGAATATATATGTAATATATATATGTTTATATTTATTTATATATATATGTCCAATTTGGCACCACAGGGTTCATTCCAGTGTTCCTCTTCTGCTTATTTGTAACTTCTTTAACCAACGGTGAGAAATCTGGATTTCATTATCGAAAATATATTTCCTTATTTGTTTAACCCTATATACACATAAAGTTGTTTCAGAATTGCTGACCCATAAGAAACAAAACTGACCAACTTTTAAAACACAAATGTCTCCAAGAGGTATAGAAACACTTGTTTACGCTAAAGTCTTAGTAACTACCTAGAAGACATCTTGAGAGAAATAGCAGCAGTAGAAACTTAAATGATGGGGTTTGGGTTGAAGAAAACAGGGCTGGAAAGGAATGAAGGACAAGGAACAAAAAGCCACCCACCAAATGCTGTCTCCTTCCTGCTTTGGCTAAGGTATAAATTTGATCCTGTGGCTCTCAGGGTCTGGTAATTCCTGAACTCCCCATCTCTGTGATACTCGCTCAAATCACAGACTGCTGGTGACAAATGCCTGACTTTTGGAAAAAAAACATATAGCCTGGAACAGAGTAGTAGACATTAAGCTATATAGATCTGCCCCTGGTACTCCAGCTGCTTTCGGCAACTCTGATTTGCATCCAGCAGAGACGCTTTGGCATTTGCTAAAGTATTTGTGTATAGCCATCCAGTGGCAGTGCAATAACAAAGAGGAAGAATGAAAAGCAATAAAAAAAAAAAAATACTGTCAAATAACAAACCAGCCAAAGACACATCCTCTAATTGTTATTCCAGACAGTTACCAGTTTTCTGGGGAGATTATGGCAGCAATAAATATTGAGGACAGGCTTCCCTGAATCTAACCTCCCCACACCTTCACCAACTTAGACTTTCCTTTACACAATTCAAGACGGTTAGCAACGGAAACTTCTACAAACCCCAGACCAATAGTTGTGTCCTAGTCTCATGATCATATTCCATACCTGCCCCCCTCTTCTTATATATACTTTTGGGAAGACCTAAAACATTGTAAGAATGTGTTTCCGTTGTTGATTTATAAGGTAGTGTTGGAAATACATACGTTTCCGAACCATAACTTAGGTTCGATTCTCGGATCCAATAGCTACTCTTAGCTCCCTGAAGTCCATTAAGCTTCAATTACTTTATGTATATAGTATTTATCTGATATTGTGCCAGGGTCTATCTAGATGCTCACCAATCCCATTTCTTTTTTAAAAAAATTTTTTTAATGTTTATTTTATTTTTAAATTTTTACATGTTTATTTATTTTTGAGAGAGAGAGAGAGACAGAGTATGAGTTGCAGACAGGCAGAGAGAGAGAGGGAGACACAGAATCTGAAACAGGCTCCAGGCTCCGAGCTGTCAGCACAGAGCCCGGCCCGGGGCTCGGACTCACTAACCGCGAGATCACGACCTGAGCCGAAGTCAGACGCTTAATCGACTGAGCCACCCGGGCGCCCCTCACCAGTGCCATTTCTTTTCGTGACTATACAGAAAGACTATTTCCCAGGCTCCTTTGGAATTGTGCTGTGGCACTTGACTGGATGCTGGGAATACAATATGGACAGAAGTGATATATATACCACAGCCAGGCCTGGCCATGAGACATCCCATGTGATCCCTCATGCTCTCTCTTTTGGTTTGTTGGCTAGTGGAATGCAGAGGAGCCAGCACAGAATTCTGAGGAAGGCTTAAATAATGTCCCTGAGTCACTGTTTGGAGAACTCTATGGAAAGCCACCCACCAGTATCTGAATAGATTGAGACATGAATGGAAAAAAAAAAAATTAGCTCATGCCAGGAAGACTATGGGATTATTTATTATAGTAGCTCATATTACTTACCCTGATTAATACATACTTGCTTCTATTATTCGATAAGATATTATTGGTGGGGCACCTGGGTGGCCCAGTTGGTCGGGCGTCCAACTCTTGATTTCGACTCAGGTCATGATCTCACAGTTCACGAGTTCAAGCCCCGCATCGGGCTTTGTGCTGACAGTGTGAAGCCTGCTTGGGACTCTCTCTCCCTCTCCCCCCCCCCCCCTGCCCCCCCCCCCATCTCTCAAAATAAATAAATAAACTTAAAAATGTATACATTAAAAAAATAAGATGTTACTGGTAAAGCACATAGCATTGTGCTTGGCGCATAGTAGGGGCTTAACATTGTTGAGGTGTTATAACTATAATCTGACCCAAAATATAGACTTGCAGAGAAATGAGAAGTAGTTCAAAGTTTGTTTGTTGAGCAAGGACAATGAAACTACATTTCCTAGTTCTTTCCCCTGCATCTTATTTCTCATGATTCTGCATGGAAATATGTGAAGCTCCTTATTTTTGAGAGAGAGAGAAAGAGAGTGCATGAGCAGCAGAGAGAGAGGGAGACCGAGGATCCGAAGCAGGATCCGAAGCAGGCTCCGGGCTGACAGCAGAGAGCCCAATGCGGGGCTTGAACGCACAAACTGTGAACGCACAAACTGCGAGATCGTGACCTGAGCTAAAGTCACTTAATCGACTGAGCCGCCCAGGTGCTCTCAAGCTTCTTATTTCTAAATTATTTTGTTTTACCTCCGTGTATGTAGATTTCCAGTTTCAGGGCTTGAACTGTCATCTTTCCTATTGTATATTTATTCGGTTCCCTAAAATGAGGCGAGTACTTTGAAGGGAGAAGCTTGTTTTTTTGCCTGAACCTCATGCCTTCCAGCTAACTCTAGGTCACATCAGGTACTTTTCCCTCTGCCTCTTACGCATTATCAATCACAGCGTTATCTAACTCGGGTTTCATCTCCAGCCTTGGGGTAGAAATTTCCTTTCTAATTGCCCTCGATTATTATCATACAGTGAAACACTGACTACGGCGGGTACGTCATTCTAACATTTCAGATTGGTTTGACCGCAAAAGGCCTTGAAGTGTCTCTCGGCCACCAGGCAGAAGTCTTTCAGTTTCAAGTCATTTGTGTAACTGTCCTTGTTTATTGAATGTTTCTGAAGCCATCCCTCGCATCTTTCAGCTCCTATAGAGATAGTTCCCTCCTCCCTTTAAAGCAGATGGAAGAGAAAACAAGCCACCAAGTCTATACTACCTTAATTTTTTGTAACATTTATTTATTGTTGAGAGACAGAGAGAGGCAGAACATGAGCAGGGGAGGGGGAGAGAGAGAGGGAGGCACAGAATCCAAAGCAGGCTCCAGGCACTGAGCTGTCAGCACGGAGCCCGACGCGGGGCTCGAACTCACGAACCGCGAGACCATGACTGAGCTGAAGTCGGACGCTCGACCGACTGAGCCACCCAGGCGCTCCGATATACTACTTCATTTAAAAATTTTTAAAGTTTCTTTTGAGGGAGAGAGAGAGAGAGAGAGAGAGAGAGGCAGAAAGAAAGGGAGAGAGGGAGAATCCCAAGCAGGCTCCGTGCTGTCAGCGCAAAGCCTGATGCAGGGCTTGAACTCGCAAACCGTGAGTTCCTGACCTGAGCGGAAATCAGGAGTCAGACACTTAACTGACGGAGCCACCCAGGCGCCCCCTACTTTACGACTGAAAAGTTTTTT
>NW_024420442.1:806523-811312 GCF_014898765.1 Herpailurus yagouaroundi | reverse complement strand
GTATGCGACGCTGTTCCGATGTTGTGTTTCAGTGCGTTCTCCCTGCGCCCCCACGGAACATTTGAAGCTTCTGTTACTTGTGTTTTTAGGCGGAATGAACGACTGCCTCCGCTTAAAATTTTTCTGCAGAGGCAGTTGTCTTATCAGTGCTAACGCATGGGCTCGGAAACTTTAATAGTTGACAAACTGCCCCATTGAGAACGTTTTGAAAGTCTACATCTGCTCAGGTTTTCATCCATGAGAAAGGGAAGGTCTTTCACCACTGAGTACATATTAAAGCAACAGAAGGAGGCAAAATACGGATGCTTTCAGATTACAGGCCATGAGTTCTGATTATTCAAGGCACACTTAATACTGATTTATCCCACTTATAAAAGAGGCACATGGAAACTTGCGCTGAATACCTTAGAACAGTGGTTCTCAAAGTGTGGTCCCCGGACCAGCCGTATCAGCTACACCCGGAAATTTGCAGAAATGTAAATTCTTAGGCTTCGCGATACAATGTCCAGATCAAATCCCCTGTGAGCGGGGCCTAGCAAGCTGTCACTTAGCAAAGCCTCCGAGTGATGATGAGGTAGGCTAACGTTTGAAAATTATTGCCTTAGAAAGCACCACGAAGCTAACGTCATGTATCCCAAAGTGACGATGATGAAGACGGTAATAAAAACAATAATATCTAGGGGCACGGTGGCTCAGTCAGTTAAGCGTCCGACTTTGGCTCAGGTCATGATCTCGCGGTTTGTGAGATCGAGCCCCGTGTCGGGCTCTGAGCTGACAGCTCGGAGCCCGGAGCCTGCTTTGGAGTCTGTGTCTCCCTCTCCCTCTGCCCCTTCCCCGCTCCTGCGATGAGTCTCTCTGTCTTTCAATAATAAATAAACGTTAGAAAACATTTAAGAAAACAAATCAATAAAACAATAATATCTAATACTTACTAAGCAGTTGCTATGGGCTAGGCGGAGTACTTCAAATGGATTAGATCTTTTATTTTTACTTATTTTTATTTTTATTGTAGACAGAGAGGGAGGGCGGGGGGAGAGGGGCAGAGCAAGAATGTTAAGTAGGCTCTGTGTTCAGCGTGGAGCCCGATGCAGGGCTTGATCCCACGACCCTGGGATCACGACCGGAGCCGAAATCAAGAGTCAGACGCTCAACCGACCGAGCCACCCGCGCAAGGGTTGGTGGAGTGTTCCTGTCAAACGTTGACTATTCCAGAAATAAATGCAGAGACTTTTGAAATGCCCATCATGACGTCTGGTCTGATAGCTGTTGTACTTAACGCTGGGCATGGCTTCATAATATGTTTTGACTTAATTATATAAGGTTGAAAAACAATATTTCGGGACAGGTTAATTTTGCACACCCTGGTGCGACGGAACCATGTGAAAGTACCTCAGAAATAAAGTTTCCGCTCATCCTGTGAGAGTTTCCAAGCATTCGCCATTCTGGAAGAGAGAAGCTGTGAGCAAAACTGTTCTCTCTTTTAATGGCTTTAGATTCTTGTGGCTTGAGTGAGAGCTGGCCTTTCAGAGAGCCAGGGGCCTGATGAATCCCTGAAATACTCCAGGACAAAATAAAAGGTACATCTATTTCTTTTCTTTTCTTTTTTTCCTGCCTTAATCCCATCAGTGCGCTAAATGTCTATGCTGATGTAGACATCAACTTACAACACTGGGTTTGCCATCATAATTATACTGCGAAGGAGTCCTTCTCTCAGGGAAGGTCATACAGGCTACAGAGCAAACGAGAAAGGGCAGGCACCGCTCCTAAGAGGCTCCATTCATAAAGCAGGAGTAAGCATGAATGAAGCATTATTCTTTGGGGGGAAGTTCTGAAAAGGTTGACCTCAGTGGAATGAGTGCAAATTTGCATAATGCTTCATTTCCTTCCAGCAACTCAAGGCTTGGTAACCATTACGGGAGGCCAGACAACATCACTAGGAAGATTAATGGGACTGGGGTATCATTACTTCCAAATAGAGAGGAGTCATGCCAAGGTCACTACAAGGTTGATGTTTGCTCATTGGAATGAGTGATTTGTCTCTCAGGCTGATGGGGTAAAAGGAAACCAATTGCACTTCTCTAGATAGTACGCTGTCCAGTAAGGCTGTTTTGTGTTAAACAACATAAGTGGACAAGGCACGGTACGGATGAGATTTATACGAACTTGCCGGCTTATACTATTTGGCAAGGACCGTGGTATGAAAACCCTTTAGCCAACGAAGAGTATTTTTCTTTCTTGTAGCCACAGAAAGGAGAAAGAAAGAAAGAAAGAAGAAAGAAAGAAGAAAGAAAGAGAAAGAAAGAAAGAAAGAAAGAAAGAAAGAAAGAAAGAAAGAAGGAAGAAAAAGAAAGAAAGAAAGAAAGAAAGAAAGAAGAAAGAAAGAAGAAAGAAAGAGAAAGAAAGAAAGAAAGAAGAAAGAAAGAAAGAAAGAGAAAGAAAGAAAGAAAGAAAGAAAGAAAGAAAGAAAGAAAGAAAGAAAGAAAGAATTTTTTTGTCGGAGTCCTGGCTCCTAGGCTCTGTGTGAGTTAGCATATGGATAAATTGGTTGATTTAGTTCCTTAATGCGGCAGCAAAATAGCCCCAGGGGCTTAGGTGGAAGTGAATGGAGAACTTAACCCAAATAGTGACAACGAAATACCGATGAGCATTTCATTTCTAATAAGGCTCAACCCCACAAAGACGTAAATGGCTTTCCACAGAGAGAACATATCCTGATTATTCCCTCCTCCTGCTGGCTTAGAACCCAAATGACAGCCAATGGTGTGAGCTCCCGACCAAATTTGTAGACAATGAAGTTCAAGATTTGCCGCAGATAGGAGAAAAAACAAGAGGGTAAAAACACAAAACGTTGTGTTTTTTGTTTGTTTGTTTTTTTAATGGAGAGAGACAACACGTTGGCTAACTATATTAACTTCTCTCAATATGAGGGAGCAGAAAAGGACCCACCTCTCCCGTTCTCTAGAAGCAATCCTAAAACAGTTCACATGACTTCAAGTTTCTCTGGTCAGATGCTCAAGTCTAGGCTGATGACAGGAGACTGCTGATGTAAATGGCCTGGACACAAGTCACTGCAATATGCAGGGTCACCAGATGGACAAGTGCAAACATGGAGCTCACGTGAATGCAATTCTACTCAAAGGAGTCTGGTCTCTGAATGATGACTGAGGCAATAATTTATGAATTTGAATGAACCTTAGGACCAGCTCTGGGCACCATTATAGTTCAGACTGCAGTCGGGGTACTTTTTCAAAAAGAAATCTTCTTATAGGGACACCTGGGTGGCTCAGTCGGCATCCGACTCTTGATTTTGGCTGAGGTCATGATCTCCCCGTTCCCGGGTCTGAGCCCTGCATTGGGCTCTGCGCTGACAGGGAGGAGCTGGCTTGGGATTCTTTCTCTCTCTCCCTCTCTCTCTCTGCCCCTCCCCTGCCCACGTGCATGTGCGCGCTCTCTCTCTCTCTCTCTCAAAATAAATAAACATTTAAAAATGGGAAATCTTCTTATAAATATTTTGAGATTTTCCACCCCTAATTTTGGAACAATAGAACTGCTTTGATAATTGGGTTAGGCAGAGTATATGACTCTGAAGATTTTCAAGTCTGGGATCTAGAGATTTTTATGATCTAACCTCACTATAATTTTAAAATGTAAGGAGCCAGAAACCAAAAGTCATTCCTAAACGTTTTGTTTACCATTAGGGTTTGGAGTTCGCTTGATACCTATCACTTGCAATTGCAAAGATGAACTCTGTTTAAGGTCCTCACATTTCAAAAAGAAAGGTCAAGTATGATAGAAAGAGAAATAATATGGAAGACTGAGATTGTTTTATGGTACTTACGTAGAGTCTTAGAAGCAAAATTATTTTGAACAGATGATCAGAACTCTGAGGGCAGGATTTGTATAGCATCGATCTCTCAATACCTAGAGAGAAACTGGAAAATAGAAGAAACTCAATAAATGATTCTGTATGAATGAATGAATAGGTACCTACAACATTGTAAGCATGTAGGGCAAATTCTGATCTTATTGCCAGAATGTTGTTTTAGTCAAACCCACTGATGTGAATCTAAAATAATTTTCATGTTTATTTGATATCTGGGTAAGACAATCAACAACAACAACAACAACAACAAAGTACCCATAATCAGAGTGACAGCTGAAACACAGGAATATTTCAAGGTGTAATTAGGTTCATGTGGCCAAGTATGTAAAAGAAATTGACAAGGTGTTCCTGTAATCCAGGAAACAATAATAAAGAGTAGGGGCATCTGGGTGGCTCGGTTTGATAAGCGTCTGACTTTAGCTCAGGTCATCATCTCGCGGTTTGTGGGTTCGAGCCCCACATTGGACTCTCTGCTGTCAGCACACAGCCTGCTTTGGATCTTCTGTCTCTCTCTCTCTCTCTTCCCCTTTCCCACTTGGGCTCTCTCTCTCAAAAACAAATGAACATTAAAAAAAACCCAAAACACAAGCAACAATCACTTACAAAAAGAATACTAATAAATAATAAAACAGATAAAAAATAGAAGAGATGGAGGTTCAAGGACATAATACTAAAAAAAAGAATTATCCAATTATTTTAATTTTCTCTCTGGTATTTGTAATAGCTAATCTATCAGGAGCTTAAGAGGGACACGACATTTCTTTCACCTCCATTTTTCTTCTCTAACTACTCAGTGTGCCGTGTTGCCTCTGTGAGTTTTCCTGAATGCCTGCTCTCATCCCTTTGCATCGACATTTCCATTGTCTCCAACCAAGGCCTAGGAAAAGACTTTGGCTAAGACAGCCC
>NW_024420442.1:792943-806423 GCF_014898765.1 Herpailurus yagouaroundi | reverse complement strand
CCCGGGCGGTGTATAATTATTGGGTTCGGACCGCCCGGCCCCCCCCCCCCCCCCCAGTTTTTATTCTGGCAAAGTATAAAATCCTTGGTCTGCTTTTTTTCAGAATAGTGGCAAAGACAAGATGTTTACTCATCTCTCCGTTCTGTACTCTATTAAAAAGCTCACACACGGCTCGGGCTCTCCTGATGCTGTGCCCGGAAATTTGAATCTTCTATGAAGTATCACCTTGCCTAGCATCGTTTTTGTTTCTGTCCTATAGATTAGGGGCAACAACATTTACTGCCTGGGATTCATTGACTTCATGCTTTTGACACATGTCCAGAGGTGACAGTTAAATTCAATAGTCACGCTGAAACCTGTAGCTATGCCCTTATCACCCTCGGTGAGAATGGACAGAGGCTAGCACATTCTAAATAAATGCTCCGAAGTAATAACCACAGACAAGAAAATTAAACACTTCAAGGGAAAGAAGCAATTTGGTTACTATACTTCCAGCTCTCGAGTGTGGCCATGATAAATGATCTGATAAAAATCCTCTACCATCACCTGAATATTGAATACTAATTAAAGAAAAGATTGGGCATCCTCTCCATGCTCGCCATTTATGGCCTTTCCACTTTGGTAACTTCTCCTGTTTGATTGTCCAATCTGTAACTCACTCTTCGCTGTCTAAGGAACTCCAGAGACAATGAACTTCCCACAAAGAATGACGTCAGCAGAAACTTTAAGGCAGCCACAAGACAAACAGGATTGAAAGTAAAGAGAGAAAAGGGCATATTGATTTTTGGCCTCCCGTACCCTTGCGTCTCATCCTATTATCCAGAAGAAAACACCAAAGGTTTAGGTATAAGTAGCAGTGATAACATATTCCTCCCCTTCTCCAAACCATCTCGTCAGGGCTCCTCGTTAGCAGTTTCTTGATTTTTCTGAAGGTGGGTCTGTCACGTGTTCCCTCGACTCCCCCAGGTACCCTCCGTTAAGCCGTGCCTTTGTGTGGCAAAGTCTACTACATATGCACAGGCAGCCAGGTAGTAAATGAGGGCAAAGGGATTTGGAAGAACTTGCAGAACTCCCCTGAAATCTACTTCATATTCCTGTGACCCATTTCAGAACTCTGTACCCTTAGTCTCAGCTTCCTCCCCACATGATGGCTTTGGAATGTCCTTGCTAGGTTCTCCGCATCTTCTCTAGAAGTTTCTTTCCCTCCCTTCCCTTGACATTGCTTCTTAGGGTATGCATTCCAGAAATAGAACGCTGCCCATAAATGGCTTCTAATGTGTAGTCATACCTCACACAAAGCGAAGAATGAAAGAAGATGTATCAACAAATACTCTTAAGTGTGGATCTCCAGCCAATTTCTCCCTCCTGAGCTCCAACCCCAGTCATCCGACAGGACGTCTCCACTTTGAATGTCTCTCATAAGCAGTGAGATAAACCCACCCTATCCCAAACGGAAACTCTTCACCTTCTCCTGAGCTCAATCCCTCAATGTTTCCTATCTCAGGGCATGGCCGTATCATTCCCCTGCATTCTATACTCTGTATATTCTAGTGTGGATACCTGATCTTTTCACCCCTCGGATGATATACTTTTTATTGTCTCTCCATTGACTCTGAATACCACCTACCCACCCCCTCCACACATACACACAACCCGTTCTAGGCAAGGTGGCAAGATGAGAATACACAGATTCTCAAATATTTGTTTGAATTGACAGGAGAAAAAATAGGAAAACTTCTGCCTTTTATTTTGGTGATTTTTTGTTTTAAATTTTTTTTTTCAACGTTTATTTATTTTTGGGATAGAGAGAGACAGAGCATGAACGGGGGAGGGGCAGAGAGAGAGGGAGACACAGAATCGGAAACAGGCTCCGGGCTCCGAGCCGTCAGCCCAGAGCCCGACGCGGGGCTCGAACTCACGGACCGCGAGATCGTGACCTGGCTGAAGTCGGACGCTTAACCGACTGCGCCACCCAGGCGCCCCTATTTTGGTGATTTTTAAAATCTATTCCATAGTGTGTATGTGTGTGTATATATATATATATATATATATATGTGCCCCTATATGTACATATATATATACATATATGTTTTAATGTTTATTCATTTTCAAAGTTTTTTAAAATTAATTTATTTTAAGGGAGAGAGAGGGAGAACAAGCTGAGGAGGGGCAGAGAGATAAAGAATCCCAAGTAGGCTCTGCACTGTTAGCACAGAGCCCGATGTGGGGCTCGAACCTAAGCCGAAATCAAGAAACAGATGTGTAAACGACTGAGCCACCCAGGTGCCCCAATGATTATCTGTTTTTGGGAGAGAGGGGGAGAGAGAGAGAGAGAAAATGTGGGGGGGAGGAGCAGAAAGAGGAGGAGACAGAGGATCCAAAGCAGGCTCTGCACTGTCAGCACAGAGCCCAATATGGGGCTCGAACTCATGGACTACGAGATCATGCCCTGAGCCAAAGTCAGATACTTAACCAACTGAGCCACCCAGGCGCCCCTATACTGTAGTAGATATTGAGTGAATACTACATGAAGGAACCCAAGTGCTTAAATCCATAGAATCCTACCAATTACGGAATATTCCATGGGGAAGTTATCTTAAAGTTAATTCCTCAAGGTCACATAGTAAATTAGGAGATGGTTTCATACCCATATGGCTACTATATATAGTTGCTAGTTTTTAGCAACCACCAGGGATAACATTTAGATCTATGCCAGCTAGTGCAAAATTTACATTTCTCTCTGGCATTCATACCTTCGTATTTTGTCATTCCTTCTTAATTTGTGGCTTCCAATTTAGTGCTACTAAAATAACTTTTATCCGTCAATACTGCTCTAGTCTCACATGACTGAAGGCTGAACCCTTAGCCTGGGTGTACCTTACGCTTACATCATGTAAATGAATTGGAAAATGCCAGAAACAGGGCTAGACCAGGAAATCACTCGCTTTTGGAATCATGCCACTTGGGGTCTGAATAGTCCCTCTGCCATTATCTTGTTCTGGGCTCAAGATAAAGTAATTCTCTGACCTTCAGGTTTCTCATCTATGAAATGAGGAGGACAGTAACTACCTCCTAGTGTACTTCTGAGGAGAAAATGAAGTCAGGTATTAGGCTGAACCATACGCAACTGCTATTTATGTAGGTCAACAACGATCAACGACAGCAATTTTACACTTCGATCTAATACGTAGAACGTGGTGCCCGGTACCTGCCGTAAATTCAATAACTAGTGGTTATTGTGATATCTTTAAAGAATAAGAGAGGATAAGACACCGGTCTGTGAAGTACACTTCTGAAACACATCTAACGCGTTTAAGTTCTTTTATCACCCTCGTAAATAAGAAACGTCCCTCAACTCACAGGAGAGTCATTTCTGAAATTTTATGTGGACGGTAGAACGATAAGGAATTTTTGAAAGACTGGGTTTTCCGGGACTTGGGAGATGCTTGTGTTTCAGCATTTTGTTTTCAGCTCCCTCCGGCCTTACTCATGGACTGGGATCGTACCAGTCTCTTGCAGGTAGATCTTAACAGCTATCATGAAATCTAACACCCTTTAACGTTCTGCTTTGCTGTAAAAAAGAACGAGGCCAACAGCAGCGTCAAGGGCATCAAAATACCAGCCTCACCAGTGGACAGGAGGATTCTTTGGGGTTCACCGTCAATGGATGTGGCGGCCTTCCACAGTGATGGGTTTTGTTTGTTTCTTGGTTACTTACAAGTTTCTCGTCCTATGGAAAACACACGGGCCATAGTTTCAACTTTCCCTTTTTTCCTATAATCACATTTTATCTGTAAGTTATTGTGCTTTTGTCTTGTGTTTTATCATCACTCAGCGAATGAGTTTGGCTCCTAAATCTAATTCCATCAAATATATTGATCAAATAAATACGTTTATCCACGCAGTAAAAGTCGAACCTCATTCATTTGAGGGAGAGCTGAAAATGTTTCTACCACATCAAGCATTTCTGCAAAACCATTTGGAACTTGGGGAGTGTTAGGTAGCATCTCATCTCGTAAGACATATTTAATAAGAAATCGGCATTATGGACAAATTGTTTATAGGAAGACCGTGTACCATGAAGCTGCAACAAAATCTCAAATCCACAGAAACGAAGACCGTGAGATAAAAAGAGTATTTTTAGCTGTTCCTCTGCCGAAAACGCAAACAAAAACCCCTTCATTGCTGTTATGTGATAAAAACACATTAATTCAGTACGCACTTATTCAAAATAGTGCAGAACAAAAACAATCTTCCTCAACCAACTAAATATAAACCTAAACCTAGTCGATTGAAAGTCAAATTAATAAGACTGCCTTGCTTGTGAACATGTGTCCCTTTTAGATCTCCTTTATTAAAGACAGTTCAGCGGCTTTCTGGGCGATGTGTTTATAAGGACACAGTGCTGAAACCACTGGACTGGAGAAATGGTGAATTAGAGAGCCATGGTAAATTATCTGACAGGCTATTCTTTTATTTCACTTTGACTGGCTTTAAGCTGTGAAATTTGGTTTTAAAGCGTTCTTAGGTGGCGTATAAGCTATTAGGTGCCCTCAGAACCTTGTTAAGCCTTTAATCCAATGGGGCTCAACCTTGGCTGCAACCAACCAGGGAAATCCAAAAAATTCTGTGGGGCCACACTCCACACCAATTCATTAGACTCTCTCGGGGTGGCCCAGACACCATAGTTTTAAAGCTTTGTAGGTGATGCCAAGGTAAAACCAGGTGGATCACCATAGATCTAGCCCCACTGGCCAGGGGAACAGCATCGCGTGGCTCATCAACTAGTTCTGAAACAAACTTTTAAACTATGTTTAGCAATAACGACGCGGGGATTAATGGGCAGGCTTCTAAGCTGACTGTTTTGAGGGCCGATGTTCATTAGCATATATACTGTTGATGAAGTTGGTCTCATGACTGTTCAGTCGTTCCTCAGACATACAGGAAGGCTTCCCAAAGACTTCACCGGGAAAGTAAAAGAGGGGGAAAGAATTTGGGAAAGGGATTTGGAATCCAGGGATTTGATGAAAACAGACGGAAAGTATAACCAGCACTCCTGGAACTGACATGTAGAAATACTTTATTCTCTTCACTACATTTCCATCCAAGTTGTTGAGTTAAAATACACGTGGTATAAAAGGCTGATTTCTAAAATGTGATCTTCATTTAGGTAGTGAATGCTGGTTGTCACAGAGAGAAACACATTTTGAAAATAAGTGACTCCATTTGTCTTTATCTTTGCCAACAACGATCTTTTATTTCTCATTCAAAAACTGGGAGCATCTCTCATCATCAAAAAAAAAAAAAAAAAAAAAAAAAAGAGTGATGCAACGTCAACAACCTCAGAAGCCAAATCTTAGACTCTAGATAGAAATAGGTTAGGAAAAAAGGACTATGTCATATTCTATTACCGCATGAATATATTTGCATTCTGTTTTTTAATGTTTATTTTGAGAGAGAGAGAGAGAGAGAGAGAGAGAGAGATTGAGAGCTAGAGAGAGCATGAGTTGGGAGGGGGGAGAGAGAAAGGGAGAGAGAAAATCCCAAGCAGGTTCCATGCTGTCAGCATGGTGCCTCACATGGGGCTCGATCCCATGAACTGTGAGATCATGACCTGAGCTGAAATCAAGAGTCAGACACTTAGCTGACTGAGCCACCCAGGCGCCCCTATATTTGCATTCTTTGTGGTTGTGAGAAAAACACCTGAGGTTACAACAGGCTAAACTGTCTTCATGTAAAACGAAAGTATATTTAAACCCTAAATCAACTGATTAAAAACCAATCGTTTCCTCCTCACACATGAAAAATGTGACAGCTAACGGTGAAGCAGCCACAAAACTGATCAACATGGTGGAGATTTGAGCATCAGAAATGCTGTTGGACCAGATGAGCTTTAATATTCCTGCCAACCCAGAAAATGCACAATTCCAAGAGAAAAAGACTCTGATCTTAATCTTAGCAACATAAATAAAGCTGCTATATTATTTTCCACTTACAGTTTTGTATTCAGTTTTTACCTCATGACAGTTTCAATGCACTTTGAGTCTCTGGACAATGCCAAGCTAGGGGATAAATTACACAAATTTGCTTAGAGGGGAAATTACCATTCCCCCCCCCCCCAAAAAAAAAAAAAAAACATTTGGAATATACCAGTTTCCCGTAATCTTTGGCTAGTCTAGCTCCAATGTATCATCAAATTCCTGTGACAGTTTAAAGCAGTGATTCTTAACCTGGTACTCACGGTTGAGTTTCTGGGGATCTGTTATATAATCTAGGATTGTTCTGAAAAGTTTTGGAGCGGGGCGATGGTCCCTAAGTTTCATAAGATTTCGAGGGAATCTGTGAACTCAGTAAGATAATGAAAGGTTAGTCTATAGGACTCCATCTAGAATAATCAGTGGTCAGAGCGCAATCTGTTCAGGTCAGGTTCAAGTACTAGCAACCCTGTTTGGGGTTTGGAAGCAAAGAGACAGGATTCAACCAGCGTGGTTACAGAAGAGTTGAATTTTGGTGTTTGGGTTTGTCCCATCAATCACCAGAACCGAGAACAAGTTCACGAAGGAGGTCCCTGAGGCTGATACAAATGTTTATAAATCATTCACAAAGACTGCGTGAAGAAACTGGCACAACTTCGTCTGCTATAGGTCCAAAGGCAGGGGCTTCAGGAAAGGGGTGAGATAAAATACTAGGCAGGCCTCGATACTGTAAGTATAACAAGGCGGCAGTAATGATTAAATACACATTTCGTTCCTATTTCACTTGAGAGAAAATAATGCATTATCCATATTTGCAGTTCATTGGCATTCCCTTGGATCAATTTCAGGTCTGTTTCAAGTGAAAGCATTTCAAAAGATTGATCCCAAGTTATAATCCCATCCACTTTAAAGCGTAGACTTATCAGTATTGTTATTCATCATTTATTAAATGCCTGCATCGTTTTAAGCAGTCTAGAGAACTAAGGCAGACAAAGCCTTGCAAATGATGCCTGGTGGCTGAGAGAAATGTGGAGAGCATCGATTTCATTGTTAATTGATTCATTAAGTGCCGAGGTATTACAGTTGTAAGCACTAGAGAAATTCACCAAGGATCAATAAATAGCTTTGCACCTTGTGGAAATGATAATTGAGCTAAAAAAAAAAAAAAAAAAGGTGCGATTTCCTTGGAGCTTGTTTGATATGTAGCATCACTGTATCTGAGGACAGTGCTATGGCCCCTACTGAATTCACCATGCAATTCTCCAATCAGACATGTTAAAAAGATTTTGGATCTGGATGCTTAATATGTATCCTGCCATCTACACATGACCTATTCTGAGATTACTGGCCAGACTCCTTTATCTTTTCTAGTCATATTTTCACCAGATATGCATCTTACTTTTCTCCAAAGGCTCAAGATCATCTTAGGGGCATGCCCAAAGAATATGTAGCCCGGACCCCTAGCCCTGCGATTTAAAGATTGCTGATTGTTCTCCAGAATGATATTAATTGCTATGTCAGAGTCAGTACCAATGTAGGATTGTAGATGAGAATGTTTAAAAGTCCTAAATAATATTTTTCATGTCATATAAAAATGTGGGTCACCCCAGGCCCCATACATCCCTGCGGTAGGCCTGGGAGCCCAGAGTGGGGGAAAAAATGTAAGTGATGTCACCAAGTTAATGCATTTAAAATAGGAGAATAAGGTAACTCAATGTATCTCTCTAAAGCAAATGGATGGAAAGCCATATAAATCTGGAACCAGAAACAGGTTCTATCTCTTGAGGCTTGTGTTTCAAAAGGCTAGCGCATTGACCCTTGTAACTGAGTGAGCATTTGAGCAAATCAACCAAGCCCTGTGATTGGCTGTGGAATTGGCCATCATCCATAGGTCATTTCTTCAGGAGGTTTGACCACAGACTATGGTACCTTCTTTATTTTCATCCACATTAGCCCATTTCTTCTTGCGAATATCCCTACAGAAATCAAGGTCTGCTAGGCTGTATATAAGCCTCATAACCCTTCTTCCTACACTCGAAGGTGATTAGGAATTCACTCCTTTGATTTCATGTAGCCTTACAAAGCAACTCCATTGGCATTTTCCCTTTCCTTCAATATGCTATTTAAAAATACGTAGTAATTCTTGGGGCTCCTGGGTGGCTCAGTTGGTTAAGCGTCCAACTCTTGATTTTGGCTCAGGTCATGATCTCACGGTTCGGGAGTTCGAGCCCCACATCGGGTTCTGCGCTGACAGTGCGGAGCCTGCTTGGGATTCTCTCTCCTTCTCTCTCGGCCCCTCCCCTGCTACGCTCTCTTTCTCTCTCTCTGCAAAAATAAATCAACTAAAAAAAAAAAAATTAAAAATAACAATACAAATATGTAGAATTTTGTATCTTCCAAAATGTATTCACGTTCCTCTAGCCATAGGATCATACAAACATCATTTACCCTTGTGGGGACTCACTCTCTTCACCTGAAAAAGGGGTATAATAATACCTACATCTTCAAGGGTATGAAGTATTAAATGAAGTAAGGAGTACAGGTGCCTCTCCAAGTGCCTAGCATATAAAGCATTCAATAAACTGTACTTATTAATATTACTATTAATAAAAGAGAAAACCTCATACTGGAAATAGCACTCTAATAGCATGATGATCCATGCTTAATATAGGAGAGGGAAGTATAGCTATTCAATTGTCAGATACATTTTCAGGATTAAGAGGGTAGAGGAATCACTGTGGGAAGTAAAAGAATCTCCGCGTTTCCTTCCCTGATGGAAATAGCGCTCGGGACTCTTTTGGCTGCCTGGGTAACTGATGCCTAGAACTTTTTCCCCCAGGTAGACTCCTCACCTATTTCCATTTAAGATATTCAGAGGTTCACCCAGCAGCAGATTCTCCTCCTTCCCCAAGGGACACACCCAACTGGAGCCCCCCCCCCCCCCGCAATTTCCTCCGTTCATGCGTTCAGTTTTCAGAAAACAGTCTTCATAAATTAATAGTCTGTGTCATGCCGGCATCGTAGAAATTGCTTTGCGCGCACGATCTGGTCTAGCTTCACCCACATAAAGACCTAGAGCCGTAGTTGGAAAGACAGCACCACCTTACCCATTTTACAGACCGGAAAACTGAGGTATATCCCATGACAATGTTTCTATCTTCCAAAAAAAATAAATAAAGTTCTCTACATGGGGACTATGTATCACTTCTCAAGATACTACTCTCTAGTTACATAAAGGGCCACATCCAGTTGCGGACAGGTTACTCACCAGGTACCAGATGGAATCGGGTTCCTTCCATCTCCCATATAATCCTGGAACACCGATACTCTGAGCCGGTCACCGGGCAACCCCCCCCCCCTCCTCCCGCCACCCCCGCCCCAGCTGTCATTCAACTTCCCCAGGTGCAGGCTGGTGGCGGGGCAGGGCGGGGCTGGGCAGGGAGGGGAGCCCAGTGCTCACGAGTATTAGTCTAGCTACCTGAGAGGACACTTCTTTGATAAATGTAATCAGAATTCTTCCAACGCTTGCTTGCTTGCTTGCTTGATTTATTTATTTATTTATTTATTTATTTATTTATTTAAATAACACCTGCCTGGCTGCTGTCTCCGCCCATTCAGAGCTTTTTATTTAGAAATCATGAGAAACAGCTTAAACTCAGCCAGAACGTTTGCGAAGAGAAACTGTACATTTGATTGCCGATAAATGCTGTGCACTTCGTAATTATAGAAGGTGGCCGTGGCCCAGGGCCCTGTCTTTAAAAAGAGGCTGTTTTATGCATCCAGAGAGACAGTTTTCCAGATAGCAAGACAGTCTTCCCGACAAATAACCCAAATCGATTTAGCCACTTCCCCTTCAAGGGACAAAAGGGAAATTTCTCTGGTGTTTCCAACGTCGCTGAAAGCTGTCACAAGTCCAATTGAGAGGCAAACTTAGTACAAATTGTGTTCACCCAAGCAATCACTTTCAAAAGCCCACGCCCCCCACTCTTCTTCTAAAAGCAGTAAGCTGTAAACTGGCCTTTGTTCTAGGATTCTTAGGTGAATGCGTTTGCCTTAATAGCAATATTTCCAGTAAAAGCGATCCACGTATAGATTTTGGAAAGCTTTCACTTTGCTGCTGCACATCTCCCCTGGAAGAAAAAGAGTTCAGCCGAAGAGCTTAAGAAGGTTCACTTTGGGGACAGAACAGCTTCAGCATGCTGAGAGAGACTGCTCACGGGGCCCCGGCAGAAAAAACCCAGACCCGCGTGTTCAGATGCCGCAGTACGCAGCTAAGAGTCCGTTTTCCCGATGGGGCCGTCAAATAGAAATATACTTATTCTAGAAACGGTGCCAGACAGTGTCAGGGAGCCAGGCGAATGGGTTGGAGTGGAGGCATTCATGTGACTCGTCACTGCAGCAGGGTACAGGACAGGCGCTTAGCCTGGTTTGGGCTGGCCAGGGAGGCTCGTCTACGCAATGCAGAACTAAGAGTGGGGAGGAATAGCCACTTGGCATGATTCTATCGCTGAATGTCTGTAATGCCCTTTGTAGTTTTTATTTTTTGAAGTTTATTTATTTATTTTGAGAGAGAGAGAGAGAGAGAGAGAGAGAGAGAAGCCCAAGCACTGATAGTACACAGCCCGACGTGGGGCTCGAACTCATGAACCACGAGATCACGACCCGAGCCGAAACCAAGAGCGGGACGCTTAACTGACTGAGCCACCCAGGCGCCCCTGTAACGCCCTTCATACATTTTAAGTCTCACCACATCCCTGTGTAGGAAAGGCTGGGCAGCCCCGCTCCATTTCCAAAGATGAGAAAACGGAAGCTACAAAACGGTAAGTGACCTGCCATCAAAATTCAGGCTGTGCTCAAATCAGTCTTCTGGTTTTTTTCCATGGTAACCTCAGGCAGAGTAGAACCAATTTCACAGAGCAGAGACCTCGATGAATGAATGAAGGATCAAATTAATGTTGATTTCCCAGTGCTGTGTTGTTTGTTCATGCAGCCTCTCGGTCCCTTTATCTTAGTGAACTGTTAACTCATCTTTCTAGTTCTATTTGAATGCTTCCTCCCTCACCGAGGCTTTTCCCTTTTCCTCCATCAACCCTCCCTGCACAACCCAACCCAACCCCGCCATCAGTCTCATCTCTCTGAATAACACGGTCCCGTGCTTCTAATAGCCCCTATATCTGGCCTTGCACTGGAGTTATTATCGGGATTTACACCCAAACGCTAGATTGAAAATTCCTTGATGGCAAGAACTGGGTCTCATTCACCTTTCTGATTTTCACAAAACCTCCTAAGCGCATGCATGGTAGGGTGCCCAAAAGATCACTGTTGGGTGGAATGATTGTGATCGCAACGCTAAACTCAGCCATTAACCACGAATCTAGCCCCAATTTCCCTTATTCTAGATTGGCCGGGCCTTTAGAGTTTCCTAGCCTTTCCATGTCGCTGTATTTACCCGCTGTGGCAAACCCAAGAAGAGAGAAAAAGAAAAATTATAAACATGACCCAACATTTGCAGTTTCTGTCACGGTCTTGTGTGTGTGTGTGTGTTTTTTCCCCCAATCAAGAGATTTTCTTTTCTACATGATTAATTTCTCCTCTCTGACCCTTTGAAGCCCAGAGTTATCCTAAAAGTTGCCTTGCATCTGTTTGCTTAAGAGAATACATTAATCACCTTGGCAACGTTTGTTTGTAAGTATCTAATCCCCCGTGTCTGTGTGTATGTTTCTGTGTACGCATACATATTTCTCTTATCAATCCCTACCTTCTAGGTAAAGTGATTAAATCCACTAACACAAATACCCACGGGGGGAAGTGGGCTTTCTGGAACCTTGCCGCGCTCAAGGAAGAAATACTTCTCAGGGGCACCTGGATACTCACTGACTGCTTCTGCCCCCGGGGGGAACATGTAGACCCATGACACTGAATTCACCTGAAGAAGCAGGAGAACCCGGTGCTTATGAAGCGCAAAGGTTATTTAATTCTTCCTGGCCGGTGACATAAGCCACACACAGAAAAGGGCTACCGTGCAGCACAAAATCGGGGTTCTTGCACCCAGAAATTGTGTCTTATTCAAGCAGTATTTCCTACTACTGCTTGCCTAACATTAGGGACCCAAAGGGCTAAGGGAGCAATACTGCTTTGCCCCCCCGTTCTGGTAGGCCCCCCACTTGTGCTACATTTGTGTATCTCGGGCTAAACAAATCAAGAACCTAACTGTGCGTGCCGGCGGGTGGGGGAAAGAAAGAGCAGAGAAAAAGAAGAGGTCGTCTTACCAGCCTGTAGCACACCCAGAGGGGTCCCACAGTTCACCTACTTTACTAGATCGTCAATTCCTTAAGATCAAGGTCCTCATGTGTCAGCCCTGCAGCCCCCATACTATCTGCCCAGTGCATTTGTACTGGGTAATGTTTGATTCGCAGATGAACTGGATAAAGGGAAGTTTCTCGATCAGTTTCCTATGGCTGCTGTAAGCTGTCGCTACTCATCTTGGGCCTTACGGACAGCACAAAGTCATGATCTTACGGTTCTGGAAGTCGGAAGTCCAAACAGGTCTCAGTGGATTAAAACGAAGGTGTCAGCAAGGGCTTGACGGTTTTCCTGGAGGTTCCCGGGTAGAACGCATTTTCTTGCCTGTTCTAGTTTGCGGCCTGCACCCCGAGGTTCCTGCCCTCCGTCGTCGTCCACCGTCAAAGCCAGCGGCGGCCATTCGAGACACTCAAGACATCACATTGCATCATTCTGGCGCTCTCCTGTCTCCCCCACCCCCCTTCCATTTATAAGTAGCACCCTTTGGGAGGATACCGGGCCCACCTCCATCACTCAGGCCACCCTCCCCATCTCAAGGAGGGCTGATTAGGAAACCTAATTCCATCGGCAACTTTAATTCGCCCGTTACAAGTAATAGAACCTATGCACAGGCTCCAGAAATTAGAACAGGAAGTCTTTTTTTTTTTTTGGGGGGGGGGGGAGGAGTTATTCTGCCTTCCACAGCTTCTTTTAAAAAAGACTGTTTTTAAAACGTTTACACTCCTTGAAAACATTTAACAATATAATAAATTCTTGACAAAGGAATTATATACAGTGTTTCCCTTCCACTTCTTTAAAAAAGAAGCCCAGCCTCCTGCCATACATTTTTCTTACCCAGGTAAGTAGGAAACGATGGGGACTAGACCAGTTCTTGCTAGCAGGGCTGTTTCTTTCTTTCTTTCTTTTATTTACTGATAAAATTTATTTTTCAGAGAGAGACAGAGGCTGAGAGAGAGAGAGACAGAGAGAGAGAGCATTCCAAGCAGGCTCTGCGCTGTCAGCACAGAGCCTGACGTGGGGCTCAATCTCACAAACGGCAAGGTCATGACCTGGGCCAAAACCAAGAGTCGGATGCTTCAGTGACTCAGCCACCCAGGCGAGGCGCCCTGCAGGGCCACTTGTAAACAAATGACTGAGGTATCAGTAGGCCACAAAATTGCATGAAACTTTTCAGTGCAACTTGAAGCCATATATATATATAT
>NW_024420442.1:747375-792933 GCF_014898765.1 Herpailurus yagouaroundi | reverse complement strand
ATTTTATTATATATATAATTAATACATATATTGCATGAAATATACATACACTGCATGGAACTTTTCAGTGCAACTTGAAGCCATATATATATAATTATATATTTACATAAGGTATATATATTATCATATATATAATTAATACATATATTGCATGAAATATATATACATTGCATGAAACTTTTCAGTGCAACTTGAAGCCATATATATATATATATATATATATATATATAATTTTCTTATGCTTGAAGTTACATAATAAGTGAAAGCTAGCTGAAAACATTCCCATACAAATGCCTGGGTTTGTCTTTGTGGAATTTCAACCTACTATCTTCTTCGAATTCTCTCATCGGAATGCTTAGGATATAAACTGAAAGACAACCTATTAAGGGTACACTGATGTTGTTTTTGCCAGTCAGTCATAGCCTCAAGATGGTATTGATAATGTCCCCTAAGTATAGAAAAACAAACTACTTTCTATAGGACCCTCAGAAGTATTGCGGACTCAGGAGTCAAAACTAATCTTCATATACAGGCTACTTTAATTCAGCTTTCTGTCCTTTCATTTAAAGCCTCACTAAATCAACTGTAATCATAGATAAACACAGAAGAATATACAAACCACCCTGCTTATGCAGAAGTAATGGATAAACCGATTTCCAGTTAAATATAGCAAAATAACCGCATGAATTTATCTCATTTCCCTCCCAAACCCTTATCAAAATGTCAAGGATGGCAATAATAAAAGCATTAACCAACAGGACTAAGAAAATAGAGGACACAACAGCAGACAAAAGATTTCAACAGAGTTTTCAGAAAATAAAGAAGTTGGCGGGGGTGGGGCGTGCCTGGGTGGCTCAGTCATTCGGCTCAGGTCACGATCTCGCGGTCCGTGAGTTCGAGCCCCGCGTCGGGCTCTGTACTGACAGCTGGGAGCCTGGAGCCTGCTCCGGATTCTCTGTCTCCCTCTCTCTCTGCCCTTCCTCTGCTCACGCCCTGTCACTCTCGGTCTCTCACAAATGAATAAACGTTAAAAAAAAAAAAATTTTTTTTTTTAAAGAAACAGAAAAGAAAGAAGGGGAAGGAAAAGTATAAATTGATAAATCTACAGAGAAAAGGAATTTATAAGGTCAGCACCTACAGAGGGGAAAGAAACAGCAGTGAGAAGTGACCTCCGCAGCCCCGCGGAAGCTGTGGCACCAGGCACCACAGAAGGTCGGGAGGTAGAATAAAACGAACGCGGAGTGACTGGCTGAAAGAGAATACACAGAGGGTTTGGACTCCCCAGGCCCCCTCTTCTGATCCACACAGACGGCGACCACCCTTTCCTTCTCCAACCGGAGACAAAAAGTTTAGTCTTTGGAAAAACTGAACCTAGGGAGGTTCCAGATTCAAGGATGACGGTGTAGAACAGGGATAAGGCACGGAATGGAGAACGAGGAGATTAAGTGGACATCTCATTTGGGGCAGCGGGGGTCCTTACTCCTTTCCTGTGCCCCGTTCCTAGACACAGCCAGGTATATACCACTACGGTTCCACTCAGGCTAATGGATTAGATGACTCTTCTTGGAACCCCTAAGGTCCTCAAAGAAAAAGAACTCTGGTATTTTGGGCGTCTTTGTGAAGAGGCCCACTTCTGCCTGATCACCGTTCAAGCAAACCCACCGGTCAGCAAGCCATGACCTGAGCAGAAGCAGGACGCCTAACTGAGCCACTCGGGTGCCCCACACAGAGCTTCTAATCATTGTTATCAGGTACCACTGTCCTCTCATCAAGAATTGCCAAGAAACTCTCCAGTTTGAGCGAAACTCTTAAGAAAAGACAGATTATAAGAGCTCAAAACTACTCTCCACGTATCTTAGGTTGCATATGCTTCATCAAAGTGAGGGAGTAAACCTAGAAAGAGAAGAACCTTGGAAATAGGAGATCCCACACGGAATGAGGAAAGGAGATTGTAGGACAAGAATTGTGTCCCAGGCCTAGAGAGCAGAAGTAACCGTTCTAGACCGAAACAGGACGGTACAGGGTGATGGGAAAGAGGCTTCCAGGGCAAGTCGGAAATGGTGGATTTTTGGTAACTTTTTCTAAGTATTTGAGTAGTCGTAAAAAAAAAATATATTAATGGGCATTTGACAATTCTGGAGGGACATTTCAGGGAGGGGGGTGTTAATGTTAGCTATATAGAAAATAAGGCAAACGAAAACAGAGGGGCGCCTGGGTGGCTCAGTCCATTAAGCATCCGACTTCAGCTCAGGTCATCATCTCATGACTCGTGAGTTTGAGCCCCACATCAGGCTCTCTGCTGTCAGCATAGAGCACGTTTCAGATCCTCTGTTCCCCTCTCTCTCTGTCCCTCCCCTGCTCACGCTCTCTCTCTCAAAAATAAATATTAAAAAAAAAAAAGAAAACAAACAGAAAAGAGAATCGGTGACCCAAAATTGTAAGAGAAAAGAAAAAGAAGCATGTAGACAACTTAGCTCAAGAGTGAATAGTATTTACATAGGCATGGTATTTTAAACAATAACGTGTGAATTCATGTGACAGAGAAGAGAGCTTGAATTTCTCCTCTTCCATTAAAGGAAGCTAATAGACAATGTGTGATGTTGATAAACCAAGAAATTCTATGGTAACTAGGCTTATTGCTGTGATCCGTTCTAAATGGACACAAATGTCAAATCACTATGCCATACGCATGAAACTGACAGAATGTTGTATGTCAGTTACACTTCAATAGTAAGTACCGCTGAACAGTCTAACACAGAAAAAAAAAGAGAAAGAAATGGCAACAAAACATATCATTTAGAAATACGGAGGAAAAATACCAAGAGAAATGGCTGAAAGTTTCGAATGGGACTGAGGAGTGGAGAAATATGAATAAAAGGAATGCTTTGTTTTCCAATTTAAACTTTATTTTTTAACTGTCTGTGTGTATTACTTTGGTAACATTAACACTTTTTAAAAAGGAAGAACGGAGGGGTGCCCGGGTGGCTCACTCCGTTGAGCCTCTGACTCTTGATTTCAGCTCAAGTCATGGTCCCAGGGTTGGGGGATCGAGCCCTGCATCAGGCTCTGTGCTGAGAGTGGAGCCTGCTTGCGATTCTCTCTCTCTCTCTCTCTCTCTCTCTCTCTCTCTCTCTCTCTCTCAAACTAAAAGATGCTCTTCCTCTGCCCCCTCCCCCACTCTCTCTCTCAAATTAATTAATTAATATTTTAAAAAAATATAAAAAGGAAGAAAGGAAAGAAGGACGATATTGAAGCAAACTGAATTGAATTGCCCAAGAAGCAGGATGTGAATGTAATAGTCTGGGTGTATTTGAAAGAAAGATATTTAACATGAAGAGGAAATTGGCCAGTGTTGCCTTGAAAGCATTGATAGGGATAAAGCTACCAGCCAAACTTTAAAGGTGCTTAATTGTGCTTGCTTACCACTATTCCCCGGGGCTCACGTGGGGCTTTTTAACGATGATGTTAAGAACGTCCAGGGGTACCTGGGTGGCTCAGTCGGTTAAGCGTCCGACTTCGGCTCACACGATGATCTCACGGTTCGTGGGTTCAAGCCCCGCATCGGGCTCTGCGCTGACAGCTCAGAGCCTGGAGCCTGCCTCAGATTCTCTCTCTCTCTCAAAAATAAATAAACGTTAAGAAGATGTTTAAAATAGATGTTTCTGAATAAAAGTGACATTCCCATTACTAATCATGTGCTACTTTTCATTTACGGAGAAGGAACGCACTTAGGATTGTTTTCACATCGTTATGGTAGATTTAGACCACTTACCTGATGTTTCAGGTCAGTTACTTGGGGCCAGGAGCGCGCATTTATTTGCAAGAGAGCTTGCTCAGGTTAGGGGGTATTGCCCAGAGCCACGAAACGGGGCTCGGCCCGGGTAGCCTCGCCTGAGGGAAATAAATTCAAATCCTTTGCAGGGGGCGGTACCATGAAGAGCCAGGGTTTACTCCCCAATTACTTGATTTTCAGGCTATCTGCTTCAATAAACCATTCCCCCGACACTGTTTATGCGTTTATTTTGGCAGAGTCAACCAAAAATTCAAGACCTTGCCTTGGACCTGTGTGTTTCTTGCTCGCTAATTATTCTGGAAAGGCTACCCCCTGCGTCCATCTGGGTGAGGGAGAGATTGCATGGAAAGCTCTCTTGTGCAGTAACCATCCTAGACTTCCGCTCCAGTTCAATTCTGACCCACGGAATTCTTCCTCACCTCCCTCGATGGCATCGTAAGGGTCTTTCATGATCTGATTTATGGCTCTCAAGGTGCTTCGCAGTTTCTTCTTTGCCGATGGGGAAAACAAGACTTACATTTTTCATATGGTTATTACACTGAAATCACCATTAGGAAATTAATGCACTTAATAACTGCCAAACAGAGTGAAAAATGGGTCTGAAACATGAAGACCTCAGAAAACGGGATACACGTCATGATGATTTTGATCCAGGGCACCCTGCCATTTAAAATTTAGGTGAATAGGGGCGCCTGGGTGGCGCAGTCGGTTAAGCGTCCGACTTCAGCCAGGTCACGATCTCGCGGTCCGTGAGTTCGAGCCCCGCGTCAGGCTCTGGGCTGATGGCTCAGAGCCTGGAGCCTGTTTCCGATTCTGTGTCTCCCTCTCTCTCTGCCCCTCCCTCGTTCATGCTCTGTCTCTCTCTGTCCCAAAAATAAATAAACGTTGAAAAAAAATTTTAAAAAAAAAAAAAATTTGTAATTTAAAATTTAGGTGAACAAAAGATGTGCTTTGTTCCGCCAGAGCTGAGACCGTCATCACGAATAAAGGTCATTTACTTTACGCTACTTTTCACTTGTTCAGGGTTGACGGTCTCTGCATTTTGAGCATTGGCAGGAAAAGGCCCTTCTTATCTGGGGTAAATTACAAACCAGGTCACGCTGCGAAGGTATTAAATACTCAGCTCTTAAAATCTGGAAAGGGTCCCTCAGAGGAGGGAGATCAATTAGTTACTGCTACAGGATTAGGCCCTTTTGGCCTCTCGTTCTCCTTTCCCGGTAGCCAATCGTCGCTCCTGGAAATAGGACCCTCCTCCTTTTCATCATCTTCGCGGAAATTACGAGGCCCGAGAAGATGGCCTTGTATTCCACACAACAGACACTCCAGATTTCTTGAGGGTGTACTTGGCACCAGTAGGGACGGGAGAAGATTCTACCTACCTCCTTTTGCTTGGGGGTGCTCGGTATAACTCTTGCTTCTCCATGGCCCTGAAAAACCCTACAGGATCTCTTCCCCGAGGCTTCGAAATCCTTACAGGAGGTACTCACAACAACTGGGCCTGCGTGCGAATCCTGGGTTTACCTTCTGTGGGTCGGGGCCACGGGGACTTTTTCAGCCCACGCTGGTATCTGAACTGCTCACAGGGCTGTGTCCTTAGCCTAAATTACTGCTGGGCTTGAGTTACAGGCTATTCCAGATAATGCCAGTCGTAAGTGTGTGTGTGTGTGTGTGTGTGTGTGTGCGCGCGAGAGAGAGAGAAAGAGAGAGAGACAGAAAGAGAGCGAGAAACCCATTTCTGCCTCTTCTCTGAATGCCGTCTGCCACCATGTTCGTCTGAGATCATATCCTTGCCCGGCACCGTGATAACCAAGTGTTAATTTAGCTGTTTTCGCAGGAACTCAAGGTTTTATCGAGCAGGGCGCAGGGCGCCTGGGCGGCTCAGGCGGTTAAGCGTCGGGCGCTTAGGTTTCTGCTCAGGTCATGATCTCACGGTGCGTGGGTTCGAGCCCCACCCTGGGCTCTGCCCTGACAGAGCAGAGCCTGCTTGGGAATCTCTCTCTCCCTCTCTCTCTGTCCCTCCCCTGCTGTCTCTCTCTCAAAATAAATAAATAAACCGAAAGAAAGAAAGAGAAAGAAAGAAAGACTCTCCTCCTCACCCAGACCCTTTTCCACCTGCCTTTACAAACCTCCTGACTCTTACCCTGGGGAGGCCGATTCAAGGCTTGTGCCCCTATCTCCTCATTTGGTGGCCTTTTGGATGAACTAATGGCCTCCTTGCTGCGAGGCCGGCAAACCCGGGTTCGGTCACATGTGTTTTAGTCTATTTCTGCCACACCCTGGGGTATCTACTTATCTTCCAGAACTGCCTCATGGCCCTTCTCTGCATTTTAGAAATCCGGCCTTGGCAGGAACAGAACTCAGAAAGAGTTCTTGGAAGATCCCGTATAGTTTCTGGCCTGCCTGGAGGGCTTCTCCTTGTTTTGTGCAACTTTCTCTTGCCCCCTCTCTTTCCTTTTTTTTTTTTTTTTTTTTTTTATTATTTACACATTTTTTTTAATGTTTATTAATTTTTGACAGAGAGAAAGAAACAGAGCGTGAGCTGGGAAGGAGCAGAGAGAGAGGGAGACACAGAATCCGAAGCAGGCTCCAGGCTCCGACCCGTCGGCACAGAGCCCGACGCGGGGCTCGAACCCATGAACCAGGAGATCGTGACCCGAGCCGAAGTCGGACGCTCAACCGACTGAGCCAACCAGGCGCCCCCCTCTTCCCTTTTGGTAAACAAATTTTATTTATTTTTGAGAGAGATAGAGAGAGCGTGCAGGGGAGGGGCAGAGAGAGAGGGAGACAGAATCCCAAGCAGGTTCTTCAGCCGGCAGCACAGAGCCTGATGTAGGGCTCAAACCCACGAGCTGTGAGAGCACGACCTGAGCCGAAACCAAGAGTCAGAGGCTCAAGGGACTGAGCCACCCACCGTCCCTCCCCCTGCCCTTTTTGCCCAAACCAGGTTAGACCTGCTGTGCACCCCCACCCCCATCCCGGATGTTCCTGGCACCACATTACGAAGGCTACACCAGCACATTTTGGGGTTTAGATCGCTGCCAAGTCAGGGCTCCTGTCTCTGTATACACCCGAGGGGAAGAAAAGCAACTTCATGAAACACAATTCCAAGCTTCTGTTAAAAGTGATTTTTTTTTTTTTTTTTTTGCTGCTGCTTCCTTGAATTCCAGTTTAAACCCAATCATTCTTTTCTGTTTTGTTTTTTTGTAAATCTTAAATTTACACTGCCTCCATTCCTCAATACATCTTTTCTTAATTTTCAGGACTTCTAGTCGGAAAAATTCACAAGTATCCAGTATGGAATTTCTCCACGTGGTTCATAAATCCCTCTTCATTTTGATTCACAAACTCCATTTGTCATCTATAGTTGCCATTGTTTGCATTTTTCCTTCCTTTCTCATCATACAGAGGCCAAGAAGCTGTGTATCTTGGATGATCTTTCCAGACTATCCTGTATGGCACATTCCTCTTTCCGTCTGGTACTAACTCGGTCTCTTAATTTCTCTTTCTCATGAAACCATAGATGCATAACTTCGTGTGTGCCCTTAACCCACCTCTACTTCCTCTTGCGAATTTAGCTATTAAAATCATCAACAGAATAAGATAAAATACTCTTCCTTCTGTCCTCATTACACTTAGGCTTTATCCCTATAAACACTGAGAGAGAGAGCAAGCGAGCAAGTGAGGTTTTACTTTATTTAGAACAGGAAATCCTTCCTCCTACTCTTCACTGAATGGGGCCAAGACCTCAGGGCCAGAAACAAATAAACAAGGTCAAACGAACACTGGGTTTGCCATGGGAACAAACCGCTCTGAGGGTATTCTGGAAGACCCGTAAGCATGAGCTCACACGATAGCAAATCCAAAATATAATCCCCTCTTGGAGAAGTCGTGGCTTGAGAAATTCAACTTTCCACGGTCAAGAAAGCGGCCTTTCCATGAGAAAAGTCAGCCCGTGCTTACTTTTCCAATCGGGCGAGGCTAATAGCACAATTTATTCTCCCGCGATCCCTCTCCAAAATGTGCCCCCAAAGCCTGGTGTCACACGCATGGGAGTTAGACTTACTTGTGTCCCTAGACAAAACAGCAAGGGCCAAGCGGAGAAAGGTACAAGGGGGCAGACTGCAGGCCAACATAGAGAGTAGGTTTTGACCGGGGAAAGTTGCCTGAAAAACCAAACCCGCTGCCCCAGGAGATGGTGTTTGAGCAGAAGCTAGATGACCTCTTGCCAGAAATGCCCTCCAAAGGACTCAGGGATAAATGTGGTACAGAGGAGTCTAGGATCTTTTTTGGACTCCTCATGGTCCATAGCCTTATCATTTTTTTTTCTGTTTTTTTGATTTTTTTTTAAGTTTATTTATTTTGAAAGAGAGAGAGAGAGAGAGAGAGGCAGAGAGAGAAGGAGAGAGAGAGAATCCCAAGCAGGCTCCGCGTTGTCGGCACAGAGCCTGACGCGGGGCTCGAACCCACGAACTGTGAGATCATGACCTGAGCCGAGATCGAGCGTTGGATGCTCGACCAGCTGAGCCACCCAGGCGCCCCGATTTTATCATTTTCTAAATTGTCTCTAGCAAATGTTTATCTGATCGTGTTCTTTTATACCATTGCCCTCCATCCAGGCATTCCTACTTAACTTACTTTTCCCTAGAACTCTTAGGCTAATAAGCCCTGGGACTGGTGCCTGAACTACCAGAAAGTTTACAGGGAAGTTTCCTGGCTGGGATAGGTGTTCACGTGACATTCAAATGTCCTTGGGGCGAGCCCTCATGGCTGTTCTCCAATCCACTCTGCCCCGTTCTGCTGCTTCGTTGTTTGAGGCTCTTCTGAACTTGGCCTTTTGACCAGCTGCTGGCTTTGCTTTCCAATAAACTGGTTCTCTAAGGTTCTTGATTTCCCCCCAAGACTGCTGATTCCTTGCTCGGACCTGGGATTCACACGAGCTTCTGGCCTCCAGATTTCCGCCATCACCTGCAGCGCGTACACACGCGGGTCCTAAAAACAAACTACGTCAAGTTTAAACCCAGGCTGCTCCGCCGCTTACCAGCTCCGTGACCCTTAGACAAGACAGTTGTCCACCTAGGGTTTCAGTTCCCTCTTTTGAAATGTAGAGGACCAAGGCATCACCTACTTAATTGGGTTTTTTGAGAATTAAATAAAGTATGTAAGAGGCCAATAAATACCACGGGTGACCTTGAAACGCATCAGACATTCCAGGAGCTGCTCGAACAGCCATTGACAGAGATCTCTTCCGGTCGCTCCAGCATGACTCCTTCAACCTCAACTCCTTGCCGTTCCTTGTGGATGCCTCGGTCGCTGCCCGGGTCCCCAGAATTAGTTTTGTATTATCCGCACCTCGAACCTCTCCCAAGGAAATCTGAAGTGGCTTATAATAAGACAGACATGGGAGAGATGCCCTATACCTATCTTCCCTGCCCCACCCCCTTCCATAGCACCTGAGCCGCCATTCTTCCGAGACGTAGCAGAGTAGGGAAAAAGGTCGGTTCTGGAGTCAGACCGCCTTCATGGAAACCCCACCTATCCGCTTACTGGCCATGCGCCTCAGTTCCCCCACATGAAATAGAGATGCTAACGACAGCACCTACTCCATAAAGTCTATGCATGGATGATAGGAGTTGATATACCTTACCACCACGTTCCTGGCGCTCAGAAGGCATTCAACTCATGTGAATTATTATTGTTTCCTCCCGAAGAAAGGGAATATGGCACACTCCGATACATGATAATGATTCTTTTAAAAAAATTCTGTAACGTTCATTTATTTTATTTTATTTTTTTTTTTTAATTTTTTAATGTTTATTTATTTTTAAGACAGAGAGAGACAGAGCATGAACAGGGGCGGAGCAGAGAGAGAGGGAGACACAGAATCTGAAGCAGGCTCCAGGCTCCGAGCCATCAGCCCAGAGCCCGACGCGGGGCTCGAACTCACGGACCGTGAGATCATGACCTGAGCCGAAGTCGGACGCTTAACCGACCGAGCCACCCAGGCGCCCCACGTTCATTTATTTTTGAGAGAGACGGAGAGAGAGACGAGCGCGAGCAGGGGAGGGGCAGAGAGCGAGGGAGACACAGAATCCGAAGTGGGCTCCAGGCTCTGAGCGGCCGGCGCAGAGCCCCACGCGGGGCTCGAACTCACGAACCGTGAGATCGTGACCTGAGCCGAAGTCGGACGCTCAACCGACTGAGCCACCCAGGCGCCCCCTAATAAGGATTCTTAATAGGTTTGCAGAAGTAGTAGCCAATCCAGGAAAGGAAGCAAGTGCATTTCGAATTCCACCTCCTCGGGTGGTGTGGATAAAGGTATGCGCGCAAACGAGAAGCACTGACCTACTCAGCTGCTCAGAATATGTCTCCATCTTGTTTTACTATCACCTGTCGTCCTGACACCGAGCTTCTGGAGGCCGCCCCAGGGCGCGTAACCCACAACCACCAGGGGCCCTGGGCGGACACCTCGTTCACATGGCAACATTAAATTCCATATACACAGGCCCCCAACCCGGTGATGTTTATACTTGTGTCCGGAAGACAGAAGCACATCCAGACGCTCACTAAGCATTAGGCGGATTAGCCTAAAACAGGTGCAGACCAGGGCAGAAGAGACGGAGGAAGACAGGAGCTAATTCATCTGGAGAAGACGCTGGAACTCACCAGAAAATTCCATGGAGATTAGGAATAACATGAGCCGCGGTTTCACAAACAATGTTTGCTGAGGAAAAATGTGGAGGGCGGGGGGGGGGGGGGGAAATGGCATTCCAAGGAAAGGAAGAGGGCTCACTGAAGAGAGACGGTCTGAGCGTAACAGGGAATTCTCAAGCACCCTTCTGCCACTCCTCTGCTGTGTGACACGGGGACAGCTTCTTGCCATCTCAGCGCCACTTGTATTCACATCGCTAAACTAGGGGAACCCGCCCTTCACCCCCAAATCTGATGAAAGAGCACAGGGCATTGTATCGGGGCTTCCCTCTGGAGGCAGCAGCGGAGATCTTAAACGCAGCGCCCTGGCCTTCATTCTGGAAGCCCGGCCAGAGGCTGGACTCCAGCCAGGATCCCAGACAATGACTTATTTGCTAATAACATGCTTCTTGCCAGCAAGCTGCTCTGTAAGGGCAGAGTATAAGAAGTAATTAGGAGGCCAGGGTCTAGAATCGGGTTCTGGCTCTCACCCTAATGAGTTGTACAGCCTCGGGCGAGTTAATTTTTCCACGACTGAGTTCATTTTTCTCAGTTGTGAAATGAAGGAAATGGCAGTACCTCCCTCACTGGGTTCCTGTGAGGACCGAGGTAAAGCATACGAGGCCGGGAGCTCAGCGCTAGGCACACAGGACATGTTAAATAAATGGGACCCATAGGATATGTATCATATAGAATACCCAATATAAATCTAATAACATAATTTAGACTCGCTATTCACATCTGGGTACGTCAGGGGAAATAGGAGATGAAAAAGTGGACCGATAGGAAGGCCTGAGATGGGGCCCGGGTGGCTCAGCCCGTGAAGCTTCTGACTCTTGATTTCAGCTCAGGTCACGACCTCACGGTTCATGAGTTCAAGGCCCGCATCGGGCTCTGCGCTGACCGTGCAGAGCCTGCTTGGGATTCGCGCTCTCCACCCCTACCCCCCACCACCCCCCAACCCTACCCTACTTGCTCTCTCTCTCAAAATAAATAAATGAGCTTTAAAAAATTAAGAAACCAAAGAAACAAAAGAAGGCATGACGTGAGTGGTCACAGGGGGTGGGCTCGGTGCCCTTGGGGAGCATGTGTTGCTGGGAGGGGGCGTGAGCTGGTAAAACCAGGGTGCGCCTAAGGAAGGGCAAAGGCAACCTCACGAGCAGCTGAGGCTGGGACTGGCTTCAGGCATATGACAGCACAAGACAACGTGCTGGGGTGTTTGCTCGGGAAGACTCAGAGCTGACAAGGAGAAGGAACCCGTTCACTAGCACCATGCTTTCCAGAGTCATAGCTTGAGCCACGTTCCTTCGCGGAGGGTCCGCTGGGAAGGGGTGAGGCAGATCGAAGAAGGCAAGTCAGGGCAGGAGGCTGAAGAGAAACGGGCAGGCGCCGGCTTTCAAGGTTAGAGGTCTGACTTCATTCAGGAAACAGGAGCGGGGTATCTATTATGTGCAAGGCATTCTTTTTACTTCCTTTTTTTATGTTCTTTTTGAGGGAGGAGCCCGCCAGGAGGGGGAGGGCCGGGGGGGGGGGGGCAAGGATCCAAAGCGGGCTCTGCGCTGACACCAGAGAGCCCCATGCGGGGCTCGAACTCCAAAACCGAGAGATCATGACCTGAGCCGAAGTGGGACGCTTAACCGACTGAGCCACCCAGGCGCCCCTGCGGACAACACCTTCTTATGGCCTCTGAGGACAGCAATATACTTCCGGAGGCCATCTTGCCTCTGTGAACCCCTCAAGCAGATCACCATTCCCAGTCCCTCTTCAGTCATCCACTTAATATTCGCTGAAAAATCTACGTGCCAAGTATCGCGGTAGAACCGAAAGAGAAAGGAGAAAAGAAAGGAAACAAAAAGGCTTCCAGGGCAGGGTCTTGTGCCCTCCGGGCAAGGGCCTACTTTGCGTGTCACCAGACCTCCACTGTGTCCCACACGTGGACAGTCACACAGCCAGTGTTTCCCTGGTTGCATGTTGTAGGTCTCTTGTGGGGGTCACAGAATTTTGCTTCCACGATCATCCAGCTTGGTTTAGAACACTGTTTTCCTACAAGATGCAGTCTTCCTCTGATTCAATTCCCGGGCTCGCTTCTCACAGTGCTGTTCCCAGAGCAGACATCTCCCTAGGTCAGGAGTTTTACAACTCTGAGCCAAAGGCCTCTCAGATTCCTTAAGGAGGTTATGAGGTTTCTGAAAGAATTCAGTTTGAGTTACCATACTCATAGTTTTAAAGATCTTTTCAAAACAGAGTAAAATAATAAAACACTCAAATGGAATAACAAATTGTAAGATCTTGGAAACCACTGCAGTGTTAATCTGTGCTACTGGGTAAATTAGTTTTTAGTGCAGGCGTTGATCGATAAGCTATTCCTACCATTTCTATTTAATTCAAGAGTCCCAGAGATGATAAGTGGAACTATCCAAAACACTGCTTCTATCTGCAATGTATCGGCGTGAATTAGGAACGTCTCTACACCGTGCGACCAAAACCTTAGAGCAAAAAATAAATGAGACGCTGAGGCTTAACATAAGAATCCAACGGTGGCCCAGAACCCCATATTTCCAACGTTTTTATTTATCAAAACTTTATTCACATACTGATTATGCCCTAAGCAAATAGTATACCCTTGACCCTAAACTATTCTAATACATGGTTACACATTCCAGCTTTCTGGAAGATTCCATTTGATAAAAGTAAAACCTACCGCTCAAAATCAACTTTAGGAACTATCGCCCTACGTGAACTCTGCAGTCCAACGTTTAATAGGACGAAGTCAATTGCAAACCATTAGCAAACACACGGCAGCCCAGGGAGGGGCCTGAGCCAATGAGATGCCTGGAAAGGGTGGGCACCTATGTGTCCACATCAATCTACCTCTTCGAGAAACTGGAGGACATTTCCACAGAGCTCTCCGCATCGTTAAGGCTCTTTGGCCTCCGACACTTTTGTTTCAGGTACTGTCCGTATTCATGACGCTCTCTCTGCGCACTCCGACTGAAATTGACCCTGTTCCCCTACCATGATTGTAAGTACTCCCCTTTGAAGCGGCAAATGGCTCCGGAGAATATGGAACGCAGATTGCCCTGGATTCCCAATTCTACACAACGGCGGCTCAGTTCCTGGGAGGGTGCTAGCCCAGCTCCTCGTGATCTTGTGTCTCCTCTGTCAACGCCACGCTTCCCGGTGAACCTTGAGCAATCTCCCTCTCCCTCTCCAACGATCACACAATCTCTGGCTTGACAAGAAACAAAACCTGATATCTGATTCTGCTTTGTGACCATCTAGAAGGAGGCAGATGATTCCACCTTTCATAAAAATTGTAAAGTGAAAGCCGAGGCGCAGATAGTTTTTAATTGTCTACTTGTCTTTAAAGTTGATTTATTTTATCTGGAGAGAGAGAGCACGCGCAGGGGAGGGACACAGAAAGAGAGAGGCAGAGAGAGAGAATCCCAAGCAGGCTCTGTGCTGTCAGTGCGGAGCCTGATGCGGGGCTCGAACTCACGAACCGTGAGATCATGACCTGAGCCGAAATTGAGAGTCGGATGCTCAACTGACTGAGCCACCCAGATGCCCCAGATACTTTTTTAAACAGTAATTCAGACCGCCTGTTTTCTTGATCCTGTAAACATATACCAAAAAAAAACCAAAAAACAAAACAAAAAAAAAAAAAACCAAAAAAACAGCAAAGACAAGAACCGAAAAAAAACATGGTATAGTTAACAATTGAAATAAATCCCTCCGAGCCTGGAGCCTTTCAAATAGCTCTTTTTCTCCTATTGACTTGCACAGTCAGATACTTCCACGTTCTGCTTCCTGTTAATTGCATTCTGCATTTTTTTTTTGAGAGAGAGAGAGGGCGCAAGTGAGTGAGGGGCAGAGAGAGAGAGAGAGAGAGAGAGAGAGGGAGGGAGAGGGAGAGAGAGACAGAGACAGAGACAGAGACAGGGAGAGAAGCAGGGTTCACCTGATGTGGGACTCGAACTCACGAACCACGAGATTATTACCTGAGCCGAAGTCAGATGCTTAATGACTGAGGCACCCAGGCGCCCTGCATTCCACTTATTTTTGAGAATTTCCCAAGTTCTTTTCATCACCTTATTTAGATTTCTACAAGCCCGCTCATCATTTCGGTTATGCGTAAACGCAACTGATTCTGTTCCATCTAAAGCATAGCTGGAAAAGGGGAGTGGGCAGATCCTCCGCACCGCTCTGCCTCTCCCTCCTCAGATACATTTATCCACATGAAATGCCATTAAAAATAAACATCAAAGGTGTTCTTGAGGGGCAGGGCAGACAGCAACTTGCAGTTTAAAGGGCTTGTGTAGAAACTGGAAGGGAAAAATGCTTTGGGCAGCAGATGGTCGTTTAGGGTGGAAGGTTTCAGGGGCATTCGGTCTGTGTGTGACCCTCAGCTAAGGAGTTGCCATTATTTTCGCCATCATCACACAGCCCGCTGCTTCCTCAGTGGGTAGTCCCCCTGCCCTGCCCACTTGGAAGGAAAGGAAATCTATAACTGGGGGGAACTTGGGTGAGGTAAGAGCCCCAACAAATTATGATAGGATATGACATAATGGAACACTAGATGGATATGAAAAGAATAAGGTAGTTCCATCTGTGCCGATGTAAAAAGTTTCCAGAAAATATTGTGGGGAAAAAAAAAAAAGTGAACGGAGGAAACGATTTGCGTCTGTAACCCTTTCGTGATACCACTCTTGCTTTAAAACACTTACGACTATAAACAGTACGTGAGGGTCAAGGCATTAAAAAGAAGCGACGGTGAGGCCAGCAGGACGCACACTATTCACCTTGGCTACCTTTGGGAAGAGAAGCTGACAAGGGTTAATGGGGACCTTCACCTTCCATTGTATATACTTTGGAAAATGGTAACAATGAATGAAGATTCTTTTTGTAACAGACACAAGAAGACAAGAAATGAAGATGGTTTCAGGATTAGAGAGGAGATCAGCGTGACCCCCTAAGCCTTGCCCTTGAACCCTCTATTCTTCTCATCGGCCAATACAAATTCCAAAGAGTGTAGGCTGCAGAGAGTCAAGGCGGTTCCTCAAAACGTCCAAGCTCTCGCACGTGCTTTCCTTTCAGCCGAGAATACCTTCCTTCTCCTCCTTCCCTTATTTTCACCCGGTTGATTTCTTCCTGTCCCGCTGTTTGTGCTCAGGGGTGGCCTCTTCCAGAAAGATGCCCCCACAGGCCACTCTGGTCCGTCTTCATCCATTTTCCTACCCATCCTGCCTGCGGGACAGGGCTGGACCAAGGACCAGGTGAGCAGTTAAATGCCCACCCAGTGAAAAGGAGAAATGGTAGGTTCAAGAAACTATCAGAGAATAGTTACGTTTCTTTTTATTTATTTATTTTGAGAGAGAGAGAGAGAGAGAGAGAGAGAGAGAGAGAGAGGGAGAGACTATCCCAATCAGGCTCCACAGCGTCACTGCAGAGCCCGGTGTGGGGCTCGAGCCTATGAACCACAAGACCATGACCTGAGCCGCAGTCAAGAGTTGGATGCTTAACCCACTGAGCCACCCAGGCGCCCCGGGAATGGTTACACTTCTGAGGTGAGTTGCCCCCAAATACCCGGTCTTAACAGAGGCATCCCAAGCTCCAAGAGAACCTGGGTTTTCTCCATCCCAGCACCTGCCGTTCAGTATTGTGATCGTCTGCTTGCTTGTCTGTATCCCTCACTCAAATACAAATGCCGTGGGACCATAAGGGAAGACTGCTGGTCCATCGTACTCTCCACTGTAACTCAGAACGGGCACAGGAGATGCAAAATATTTGCCTCAGCCGGAGCTGCTCTAACAAAATCCCGTAAATGGGGTAGCTCCTACGACAAACGTGTTTTTCACAGCTCTAGAGAACGGAAGCCTGTGGTCAGGATGCTTAGCAGCATCGAGTTCTTGATGAGGGTCCTCTTCCTGGTGACAGGGGGCTGACTCCTCATATTCTCACGTGGTGGCAAGGAAGCTAGCTGAATCTCTGGCTTTTTAAAAAAATTTTTTTTAATGTTTATTTACCCTTGAGAGAGAGAGAGAGAGAGACAGAGCGCAAGCAGGAGAGGGGCAGAGAGAGACGGAGACACAGAATCCGAAGCAGGCTCCAGGCTCCCAGCCGTCAGCCCAGAGCCCGACGCGGGGTTGGAACTCACGAACTGCGAGATCGTGACCTGAGTCGAAGTGGGACGCTCAACCGACGGAGCCCCCCGGGCGCCCCACTGGCTTCTTTTTATAATGGCATGAATCCCATTCATGAGGGCTCCATACTCATAACGTAATCATCTCTCAATGGCCCCCACCTCCTAATATCACCATATTGGGATCAGTATTTTCACATAAGAATTTGGTGTGTGTGTGTGGGGGGGGGTCAAGATATTCCATCTATAGCGATATTTACATATGGAATAGATGCATACATCACAAAGGTCAACGACTTACTGAAAAGAAGTGAGTCTGCAGATAGAAAAACATTGTATCCTGTACCCCGGAGATGTGGATGCTCCAATCATAAGACTGAGAGAACCCAGAGGCACAAAGACCTGGGAACCAAGTATAGCTTTCACGCTGGGAAAAATTAAAAGTGGCCTCTACCTGACTAGATGATCGCCTTGACGCAGGGCAGGGTTTCGCAACCCCAGCAGTATAGACAGACATTTTGGGCTAAAGAACTCCGTGCTGTAAGAGGCTGTCGTGTGTATTGTAAGATGCCGAGTGGCATCCCTGCCCTCTACCCATTAGATGCCATTAACGCAACTCCCCAAGTTGTAACAACCAGTCTGGCCAGTTTTTGTCTAGGAGGCAAAGCCAATGACGCAGGCTTGTCACACATATACGACCGCAGTGCCGCGTAAACCAGACGACGCTTGCACGCTCCGGCACGGTCCCTTTTGGAGTATGATTTGGTCTTTACAAGCAGAGGGGCTCCGCAGGAAGGATTATGATTACTGGGCAGGTAGGGGTTTGAATGCCAATTTGCAGTAATGCTGATGAAAGGGAAGCCATCTAAGAACACGGGGGCTTACCTTATTGGTGGAATTTAAGAGCTTTATGAATTATTTGAGACCTGTGTTTAGAGGCTTGCTAGAAGCCCAAAGGGCTCCCTTAAACTTCCCAGTCATAATTCATTACATTTTATAGGGATATTATATGCTACGGTGGCATTCATAAATTTGGCAATCTGCAAAGATCTTTAGACATAACCGTCAAGATTTTCAAGGACCTCTGCAAATTTAGAGGTCCCAGATGTGCCCCTTCTTGTCGACATCCCAAATCACCTGGGCAACCAGCTGGATGACTGCTTGCCTCCTTAATGAAATCAAGTCCTCTTCCCACATCAATGGGCAAATAGATTCCCTATGTGATATTCAGATTATGTAACTGCCCGATTCTCAGGCCTATAGTATACCACCACCGCAGCATGTCAGATCCAAGCAATAATCTTGTGTATGAGTGAACTCTTAGGCCCTTCACCAAAAGGCGATACCCTGTGCCTTAGCATCCCCTCATTTTGCTGGGACGTTCTCACTCGGTTCCTCACTGTGGCCTCCTTGCCCTAAACCTAGGTTCTTTCTGGGTACCTGCACAATGCCCAACAGGCCAGGAGAAGCCCAATTAAAGAGCCCTCTTTACGCACCCTGCTGAAGATTCGTTACCGTGAAAATGCCACGTGGTATAAATGAACAGCACGTCATCTGTGGGCTCCGTCTCGGCTACTCATCAAAGGTGTGAGATTTGAGCCAATGACTTCACCCATCTCGACAATCCTTAATCAGTTTATTTTGTGTGTGTGATCATCATGAGAATTAAATTTATCACTTGACCCCCCCCCCCCACGCACACACCTTCCATGTCAAGCTGGCTGCATTTTTCATTTCTCCCATCATCCTTATTTCAGTCAATGGCACCCAGTATTTCATTCCAGAAAACTCCATCACAGAGCCTTATTAGTTCTATGACCTGTTGTCTCTCATCCACATTATTACCCTTCTTCCTCCTTTCATCCCCCATCCTTTCCACCAAGTCCCCTCACAGTTCCCAAGATGATCTTTTAAAACAAACCTAAGCAGACTGTCATTATCTGCCTAAAACCCTCCAGTGGCCTCTACTTGGATTAAGATACAAAACCATATTTTGTATTACGACCTTCAAGATCCTATTTATTTATTTATTTTTTTTTTCAACGTTTATTTATTTTGGGGACAGAGAGAGACAGAGCACGAACGGGGGAGGGGCAGAGAGAGAGGGAGACACAGAACCGGAAACAGGCTCCAGGCTCCGAGCCACCAGCCCAGAGCCCGACGCGGGGCTCGAACTCGCGGACGGCGAGATCGTGACCTGGCTGAAGTCGGACGCTTAACCGACTGCGCCACCCAGGCGCCCCCAAGATCCTATTTAATTTAGCCCCAGACTACGTCTCTGACCTTATTTCCTGTCACTTCTCTATATTTCACGCCACGAACTCTCCCTTTCTGGATTACTGGTCTCCCTTGCTTCCCCCCCTTGTCCGCCTTCAATCAATTTTCACACAGCAGCCAGAGTAGCCTTAAAATGCATAAAAAAATTAAGAGGGAAGATATTTCTACATCTACCAATTCTACCTCTAAAATATACCTGGAGCTAATCTACTTCTTTCCGATTGTATCCCGAACCAAGCCATTACTGTCTTTCACAGCAGTGTCTATTATAGATTCTTGATAGGTCTTCCTACTGCTTGACTTGACCTCTACAAGTCCTCCTCCACGCAGCAACCCGGGTGATATATTTTTTTCAAATTCAATACAGCGATCTCTCTCTGTCCTATGTAGGACCTTTCCAGAGCTTCCCGATGGCTTCGAATAACCAGGACGGCCGAATGGTTAACAAACGGTCTCTGGAGAATAACCGGCTGGACTGTCACCCCAGCTCCATCACTTAATAGCTGTCGGATGTGGAAAAGTGACCTCTCTGAGACTCCACGGAGTCACCCACCAAAGGGAACAATCAGAGCAAACCTACCTCGTAAGGTTATTGCGAATCTTACGCTCAATACGCATTCAGTGAATGTGATTTGCTACTATTTGGGCTAAACAATTCAGAATCTTTAAAGAGGGCTCCCAGAGCCCTGCAAAACCTCGCTCCGTTTATCTTTCTAGCTTCTTCTTTTGCCATTTCCTCCTTTGCTCTCTCTGCCCTACCGCTTTGGCTGTCATTCAGGCGCTCAGAGTAGACCAGTAGTTCTCACACTTTCCTTCGGATCAGAATCCCCTGGGGGGGGCCTGTTAAAACATAGATGGCTGGGCTTCAACCCCATGGTTCTTGATTCGGTAGGTCTAGGATAGGGCCTGAGAATTGGCATCTCTGACAAGTTTCCAGATGACGCTGACACTGCTGGTCTGGGGACTGCACTTTGGGAACTCCTGCAGTGGCTTTTTTTTTTTTTTAATTTTTTTTTTAATGTTTATTTATTTTTGAGACAGAGAGAGACAGAGCATGAACGGGGGAGGGGCAGAGAGAGAGGGAGACACAGAATCGGAAGCAGGCTCCGGGCTCCGAGCTGTCAGCACAGAGCCCGACGCGGGGCTCGAACTCACGGGCCGTGAGATCATGACCTGAGCTGAAGTCGGGCGCTCAACCGACTGAGCCACCCAGGCGCCCCTGCAGTGGCTTTTCTTATGACCTCAGAGCCTTCAAACACATACAAACCTTTAGTCATACGTCAAGTTGAGACTTGAATAGTTGTCCTTATAAAAGCCTTCCTTTGACCTTCCAAACTAGGCTAAACACTCTTGATGTGTTTTTCATAGCACGCATAATCATTGTAATCAGTCGTTTGTCTAATTATGTTTTTGATTTAAAACGTATTTCTGGGGCGCCTGGGTGGCGCAGGTGGTTAAGTGTCCGATGTCGGCTCAGGTCACCATCTCCCAGTTTTTGAGTTCGAGCCCCACATCGGGCTCTGCACTGACAGTGTGGAGCCTGCTTGGGATTCTCTCTCTGCCCCTCCCCTGCTTGCTTGCATGTGCACGCCCACACACCCTGTCTCAAAAATAAACATTAAAAAAAGAAAAAAGAAAACATACATCAGCCCTGGTGTATTGCTTGGCACTCGAACATTTCTGTTGAATGAATTTTTCTTTATGTTTATTTATTTTTGAGAGAAAGGCAGAGTACGAGCAGGGGAGGGGCACAGGAAGAAAGGGAGACAGAGAATCGGAAGCGGGTTCCAGGCTCCGAGCCATCAGCACAGAGCCCCACGCGGGGCTGGAACTCACGAGCTGTGAGATTATGACCTGAGCCGAAGTCGGACCCTTCACAGGCTGAGCCACCCAGGTGCCTCTTTGTCGAATGAATTTTTTTAAATTTTTTATTATCATTTTTTTATTTTTGAGAGCGAGACAGAGCATGAGAGGGGGGAGGGGCAGAGAGAGACAGAGAGATAGAGAGAGAGAGAGAGAGAGAGAGAGACAGAGACAGAGAGACAGAATCTGAAACAGGCTCCAGGCTCCGAGCTGTCAGCACAGAGCCCGATGTGGGGCTCGAGCCCCTGAACCGTGAGATCATGACCTGAGCCGAAGTCGGCCACATAACCGACTGAGCCACCCAGGTGCCCCTTGAATGAATTTTTAATAATCAATAGCAATCTATATAAAAAATGGCTAAAGTTCACCCAAAGATGCTGTTTTTCTTCACAAATATCCAATTTTTTTTTTTTTCTGAGACGAGCACAGATTGTCTGTAATTTCTCTAATCTCTACCTTATTGGCTACAGATTCTTCAGATTCTTTCCCCCCTTCGATGCCCCCACCTGTGCCCCAACCGAATACAAGGCTTTCAGTTTAAGTTATACCTTACATCCACCTGCAGAGCTTTTCAAGTGGCGCCAGGCAGGTCCCACCGCTGACTAACTGTGTCCCAATTTCCACATTTTAAAATAGAGTTTCTCTATATTTAAAAATATCCACAAAGGATTCTGATACACGACAAGAGTTGGAAAACACTATGCATGAATGAATCTGTCTCTAGACGTAAAAGTACTTGTGTACATTTTGATGATTCTGCAGTAATGCTAAGCCCATGGCTAGGGTTCACCTGATACGCTTTTAGAAAGGAAGCATTTCTTTTGCTACCGTCGTTATATTAGAAGTTCCTAGATCTGTGTGTCTCAAACTGTGATCTATAAACCTCTGTATCAGCCACATGAAAAGATGCTCAACATCACTCATCATCAGGGAAATGCAAAGCAACACTACAATGAGGTATGACCTCACACCTGTCTGAAGGCCTAAAATCAAAAGCTCAAGCGATAACAAGTGTTGGTGAGGAGGTGGAGAGAAAGGATCCCTTGTGCGCCGTTGGTGGGAATGCAAACTGGTGCGGCCGCCGTGGAAAACAGTAGGGAGGTTCCTCCAAAAATTAAAAATAGAATTACCGTGTGATCAGTGATTCCGCTCCTGGGGATTTAGCCAAAGAATGTGAAAACACTAATTCAAATAGATATAGGCGTCCCTATGCTTATTACAGCATTATTTAAAATAGCCAAAGTGTGGAACCAACCCAAGTGTCCATTGATATATGAATGGATAAAGAAATATATATTTCTGTATTTCTATAAATATAAATATCTACATAACATATGATACATGATAAGATCTAGATATATATATACACACACGCATATATATAAATGGAATATTAGTCATAAAAAATAATGAAATTTTGCATTTGCAACAACATGGATAGATCTAGAGGGTATAACGCTACATGAAATAAGTCGGGTGGAGAATGACAAATACCATATGATTTCACTCATGTGGAATTTAAGGAACTACAACAACAACAAAAAAAGGAAAAGACAAACAAAAAATAGATTCTTAAATATAGAAAACCAACTAGTAGTTACCAGACAGGAGGTAGGTGCGGAGAGGGGTGAAATAGGTAAAAGGGATTAAGAGTACACTTACCATTGGGGCACCTGGGTGGCTCGGTCAGTTGAGTGACTTAGGCTCAGGTCATGATCTCGCGGTCTGTAAGTTCAAGCCCTGCGTCGGGCTCTGTGCTGACAGCTCGGAGCCTGGAGCCTGCTTCGGATTCTGTGTCTCCCTCTCTCTCTGCCTCTCCTCCCACTCCTGCTCTCTGTCAAAAATAAACAAACATTAAAAAAAATTACAACAAAAAAGAGTACACTTACCATGATGAGCATTGAGTAATGTACACAATTGTTGAATCACTATGTTGGATGCCTGAAAGTAATATAACACTGTATGTTAAGTATATTTGAAGTAAAAAAAAAAAACCAAAACAAAAAAACAAAAAACCCCACACATGTTCCTGTGCCCTACCTCAAACCCATTGATTCGGAATCTTGAGAGGGAAGTGTGGGTCAGGACCAGGGGCCTGGAGGATTTCAAACTAGTTTTTTGAGTGAGTCTGATGAACAGTAACGTAAAAATATTACCGTATTAAAGAGTAGCAGGGCATAGCAAAAGAAAACGAAATAGCCAAGCTGCTAGCTCATGATGGAAATTTGAACACATGCATTCAAAGGCTCAACATTTAGTAAATCCATAACACAGAACCGATACTAGCCCTCCGACTGATCAGAACAGTGAATTCCACTCACAAAGAAACTATGTTTGGGAAAGCATATTGGCAATCATTTGAAGATAGAGGGCTGATAGGATAAAAGAGAAAAAAAAAATGGCTGCCCTCTAGCCCACTACCGATGGGTAGTGACGGAGAAGATGTATGAATCGGGTAAGAGCAGGGGGCAAATAAGAGGAGTGGATTCCATATGTAGATCTACCAAGGGACAGCAGTTGTGATTTGAACCCAGCTATGCCAAGTCTCCGATCGGATACTCTTAACCCCTGTAGCAGTGGTTCTCAGCTTTTAATCTACGTCAGAATCCCTGTTGAAACAGATTCCTGGGACCCACCCCCAGGGTTTCTGATGAAGTCTGGGGTGGAGCCCAAGACTCTGCATTTCTAATAAATTTCATACATATGACATCTTACAGCATTGTTTCTCAGATGGTGGTCCATGACCCACTGTCATCAGAATCACCTAGGGAATTTAATGAAATCATAGGTCCCTAGGTCTCTCCACCAGAGGTTTTAATTCAATAGGTTTAGAAGAGAGCCCAGAAGTCTGAATCTTAGTAAGTCTCTCCATCTGACTGTGGGGTAGACGGTGGATGAAACACACAGTGACAAATAATATCAACATCTGGTCCACCTCATATGAAGTCAAGGGATGTTTAGTGCGCAGAAGAGGAAATGTATTACAGGTGGGGCCGGGGTGGGCGGTGGAGAAATGGTTCTGGGAGAAAAAAGAGCTCAACAGGTCAAAGTCTGTAGGAGATAGATTTTAAGGAAGAATTTCAAAGGCTGACTTTAAGGAAGACCTTAAAACCAGAACTTTTCTATTGTTTTTAATATTTATTTTTGAGAGAGAGAGAGACAGAGACAGAGAGAGAGAGAGAGAGAGAGATGGGGCGGGTGAGGGGAAGACAGAGGGGGACACAGAATCCAAAGCAGGCTCCAGGCTCCGAGCTGTCAGCACAAAGCCCGATGCGGGGCTTGAACTCACAAACCGCGAGATCATGACCTGAGCCAAAGTTGGACACTTAGCCAACTGAGCCCCAAGCACCCCAAAACTAGAATTTTTCAGGAGAACTGGCTACCTGAGGAATTTGTGAGGTTATTATTAGAGATATTATAGTAGAGGTGACAGATATATTTTGCAGGCTGTTCAAAATCATTATTTCTCAGTATAGATAATGATCCACTTGGATTGTAATCATCTAAGGGTAACTTTCATTGCTGTAGGTTGGGCTCCATCCAAAGTCTACTGAATTAAGATATCTGGGGATAAAGTCTTGGGATGTGCATTTTTAAGAAGATACCCAAAGAATTCTGATACATTTGGACCATAATTCATACTTTGAGGAAAAATTGGTAAGGAGGTTCAGTGCATGTGTTTTGCATGAAATGGAATTCAGTTTACATTTGCAGACACAGATCTTTTCTAACCCATTGGGAGTCAATTCAACAGGAGGTGAACAAGAGATCGAATGGGGGAGATCCTAGGTCAGTGTTTCCCCCATATATTTTGGCAATGGCAGTCTAGAAGTGGTCACTAAGCATTGGTATTTTTAAGTCTTCCCAGAGGATTCCAAGGTACTGCAAATATTGAAAAAACACTATGTGCATGAATATGTCTACCCCGAGAGTTAAAAGGAGTTGGTCAAGGATCACCTGGATCAGAATCATCTTGGGAAGATTATTGGAAATGCACATCCCTGGACTTTATCCAAGCCCTAATAAGTCTAAATTCCTGGGGGAGAGGACCCAAGAACTTCCATTTTAAGCAAACTCGTCAAGTTATCTTTATAAATGCTGAAATCTAAGAGCCACGGTTCAATACATAATTGTATGTCTTCAGCTTCTTTTGTGCCTCTTCTCAGGGTTTAATTGTCTTTGGGGCTACAAAGTGAACTCAATAAATTTCATTGACAAATTGACATTGACAAATTGAAATTGTGAAGCTGTGTATTTTACTAAACATATTATTAAGTGAGATTTTCATTTGCTTCTATTTACAGTCAATAAAAGCCCTATTAAGGAATTCATCCAAGAGGAGTAAAATAAAATGTAACCTGTAGTTTTTCTTCTTTAAGATAATTAAAGCACCTTTTAAGAGTGTGGGTTTAGCGGTGGGAGGATGTGGATATATTTAGTTTTCCAAATTCTTAACTCATCTGGTTGAAAACAATTTCTAGAAATAAGTTTGAGTCAAGGAGGTAAGGATAAAGCCCAGTGTGACATTTAAACCATAAAAGAAACGCCAAATTTAGCAGCTTATCTGGATGTTGCTAAATACACGGGTATTTTACATCTGATCTTTTTCGTACAGATGTTTTCTCAGTATGTTAACCGAGTCAGCATGAAGTACTAAAATGCAAGACTGGCCTAGTTATTTGACTGAAGCACTTTAAAAATACATCTATTTTCCTGCAGAATACTCCAAATAGCCCAAAATAATTACGTGCAGACTTTGGGAATATCATTATTATTTTCTGTTACTATTTATAATTATAGTCTCTTAAACTGTGCCTAGTATGTTTCTATGGATTTCTGGCACATTTTAAAATACAAATGAGCATTCCCAAGAAAGCGCTTCCTCGTGCAATCATAACTGCAGATTTACATGTTCAAAGATACGTCTGACAATCCTAATCTCAGTTTCTCCATTGCTCCGGCATAAACTTTGGAAGGACGGACTTGGGAGACCTGGGATCAATGAACTGTGTTAGGCCTTTCCCTTACCCTATGTGCCTCTTTCTAAAGCCATAGGGCAGATGGATAGCCCAATCTCTGCCTCAAGCCTGTCTTACCAGTATAACATTCTTTTTTTTTTTTTTTAATTTTTAAATTGTTTTATTTATTTTGAGAGAGAGAGAGAGAGCCAGCAGGGGAGGGACAGAGACGGAGGGAGAAAGAGAATCCCTAGGAGGCTCCACACTGTCAGCCCAGAGCCGGATGTGGGGCTTGAACTCACAAACCACGAGATCATGACCTGAGCCAAAACCAAGAGTCAGACGCTTAGCCGACTGACCCACCTAGGCGCCCCACCGATAGAACATCCTTAGCTCAGTCTTGACCTCCTCCAATACATCGTCCAATGCCTACCGAGTCACATACCTGCCCTTGTGTGTCTGTCTCTGTGTGTGATCATGGTAAGCTTTGCGCAGAAGGTTCTGGGGGAAGGAGGTACCACCGTGACTATGTGTAGCAGCCGTGTGTCGTGAGTGCTATGCTGGGTACTTCACATATGACCTATAATCTTCAAAACTGCACGATCAGTATAGGGACCGTATTATTCCTACCTCTGCCGTGGCAGAGGTAGAGGGTCAGCATAATTGGGTAACTTATCCAAGATGAGACTCAGTGACCTTGAAAAGCACTTGATATTGGACAGCTCTGGCTCAGGAGCCAGGCTGCCTGAGTCTGAATCCTGACTCCATTAATTACTGGCTGTAATCGTGGGCAAGTTACTCTTTTTGGGCCTCAGTTTCCTCCTCTGTGTAATGGGGATAATAACAGTACCTCTCCCATAGAGTTGTTTTGAAGAATCGAAGGGTTAATATATATACCAGGTGCTTAGCAAAGGATACATAAATGCTGGGTAGTATTGAGTTTAAATGAAGATGATGAATAATTATTCACAGGTTAGATGATAAAGAGGCAATTAGCCTCTCTGTATTAAGATGACATTACATGTCGATATTTGAAGGAAGAAAGTTCAAATTTTGACTAGAAAGAGGTAGTTAATATTTCTTATTCCTAGAAACACTGGATTTATACAGCTTAAAAATATTTTCCCACACATATATTGTTCCCTGCCTCAAACGCGTATCATCAGCACTTCTTTTAAATGGCCTTTTTAAGAACCCACAAATATATGGTCAATTAATCTTTGACAGAGCAGGAAAGAATATCCAGTGGGAAAGAGGCAGTCTCCTCAACAAATGTTGCTGGGAAAACTGGACAGCGACATGCAAAAGAATGAAACCGGACAGCCGTCTTTTACCATACATAAAAATAAATTCAAAATGGATGAAGGACCTAAATGTGAGACCTGAAACCATAAAAATTCTAGAAGAGAACACAGGCAGTAACTTCACTGACACCGGCCGTAGCGAGTCCTTTCTTTTTTTTTTTTTTTTATTAAATTTTTTTTTTCAACGTTTATTTATTTTTGGGACAGAGAGAGACGGAGCATGAACGGGGGAGGGGCAGAGAGAGAGGGAGACACAGAATTGGAAACAGGCTCCAGGCTCCGAGCCATCAGCCCAGAGCCCGACGCGGGGCTCGAACCCACGGACCGCGAGATCGTGACCTGGCTGAAGTCGGACGCTTAACCGACTGCGCCACCCAGGCGCCCCAGCGAGTCCTTTCTTGATGTATCTTCGGAAGCCAGGGAAACAAACCAAAAACAAACTATTGGAACTTTGTCAAAATAAAGAGCTTCTGCACAGTGAAGGAGACAATTGACAAAACTGAACGGCAACCTACAGAATGGAAAAAGGTATTTGCAAACGACATATCCAATGAAGGGTTAGTTTCCAAAACACGTAAAGAACTTTAAACTCAACACCCCCAAAAATGAATGATCCAATTAAAAAATGGGAAGAACACGAACAGACATTTTTCCAGAGAAGACGTGAAGGCGGCCAAGAGACACATGAAAAGATGCTCAACATCACGGATCATCAGGGAAATGCAAGTCAGAACTATGATGAGACAGCACCTCACACCTGTCACAAGGGCTGAAAACAACCCAAGAAACAGGTGTTGACAAGGATGTGGAGAAAGGGAGACCCTCTTGCACTGGTGGTGGGAATGCAAACTGGTGCAGTAGCCACTGTGGAAGACAGTATGGAGTTTCCTCAAAAAGTTAAAAATAGAACTACCCACAATCCAGCAATTGCACTACCAATTGCACTACGAGGTATTGGCCTAAACAATACAAAAATACTAATTCAAAGGGATACGTGCACCCCGATGTTTATAGCAACATTGTTTACAATACCCCAAATATGGAACCAGCCCAAGTGCCCATCAATAGATGAATGGATAAAGAAGATGTGGTATAGATCTACAATGGACTGTTATCCAGCCATAAAAAGAATGAAATCTCACCATCTGCAGCGACATGGATGGAGCTGGAGAGTATTACGCTAAACGAAATAAGTGAGTCGGAGAAAGACAAATACCATATGATTGGACTCACATGTGGAATTTAAGAAACAGAACAAACAAGCAAAGGGACAGAAAAGGAGAGGCAGACCAAGAAACAGGCTCTTAACCAGAGAGAACAAACCAATGGTCACCAGAGGGGAGGTGGGGGGGGGGGGTGGTACTGGGTTAAGTAGGTGATGGGGATTAAGGAGGGCATTTGTGCTGAGCACCGGGTGATACATGGAAGTGTTGAATCGCCGTATTGTAAACCTGAAACCAATATTACCTGGATGTTAACTGGGATTTACGTAAAAACCTAAAAACAAAATTCAAAAAATAAATTGCCTTTTCCAAATTTGCTTAGCAATGACTATATGGTCTTCCCTTCCGTCTCCAGAAAGAACGGTGGCTACTGGACCAATGAACTGGCTCTTTACTAGTAAGCACATTGCAGTCCTATCTTCAGGAAATCTCGCAGTGTGTTTCTGGTTTTCCTCCATGTGAGGGAACACCATCCTGTAAAGTCTTTGAATCCTCATCCTTAAGTTAATTTGGGATTGCTCTTAGGTGTTCATGGGGCCTTTTCAAGTCTAGATATGCATCTCTAAGAATTCTCAACTCCTTTTGAATGACTGAATCCTATGAAGGTTTTGGCGGGCAGTAAATGGTAAAGAAACGGGTGCCAAAACGTCTCATATTCTCGTTTATTTCAGTACTTCAAGAACAACAGTTAAACCCTATGCTCCCGGTGACTTAGTAACCCTCAATTATGTTCCTGACAGTACTTGGGACAGCGAGCCCAGCTTGTCTACCACAGATCTTGAGATCTGGAACCGGTGAAATATTTTTTCTGCCTTTCATATTCTTTTTTTTTTTTTAATTCGAAAGAGGATCCTCATTTCACAATGACAAGAGCCGAAGGTCGAAGAGGCTACGGATGGTTTGTTACGCTGACGAGAGTACCCGTGTGGTTACTAAAGATTATACGGAACGTGGTGCCCAGTGGCAAGGGACTGTGGCTGCACCACGGATCGCCCTAAAACTTACTGGTTTAAAACAACAAAAATTAGTTCATCGTGTCTCACGATTTCTCTAAGCCGGCACTTTCCCGAAGGATTCGGCTGAGGGGCTCATGCTCAGAGTGTCACTTGTAATTGTGGTCAGATGGGGACTGGAGCTGGCATGGCAGGGGAGCTAGGGTGCTAGGTATCTTCACTCTATGTAGTCTTGGGGCCTCGCCTCTCCGGGCGGCCTCTGCAGATGGGCTAGTCTGGGCCTTCCTCACGGCCATGCACGGAGGGAGTCCTCAGGACGGCTGGGCTGCTCAGGGGACAGCTCAGGGCCCCGGGCAAGTACAGAAAAGAATCGGGCGGACCCCGTATTACCTTTTGTGACCTAGCCTCAGAAATCTAATCGCGGTACGTCTGCATGCAGAAACCCAGCTAGGTTTAAGGAGAGGCAACGGAGACCGCACTTTTCCTCCCAAGGAAAAACGTCCACACGACTTCGAAAGAGGAACATGTGGCACGGGGGAGGTTGTTGCAGTCATCTCCGGAAAATACAATCTGTCACACTTGGCATCGGTATTTCTTTATATATTGTTGATTTATACATCAGACTGAACAAAGTGTTTTGCGACGTTTTGATAAACAGCTCGTTTTCGTGGACAAGACACCATTAGGTGGGTAGATAGAGCTTCCTACATTCCTTCAGGACTGTTTAGCAAACCGGTTGAGACTAAGGAGACGTAGCTAGAGAACCAACTCGCGACAATTCTCCAAACCTATTTTTGGGTAGGTGTGAAGCCCGGTCGATAGCATTTCTATCAACATTTTCTGAAAGAGCCTTCCCTGGAAAGGAGTTTGAAAAATTCCAGGGGTGCCGAGGCGGCTCAGGTGGTTAAGCGTCCTACTTTGGCTCACGGTTTGTGGGTTCGAGCCCCGCGTCGGGCTCTGTGCTGACGGCTCAGAGCCTGGAGCCTGCTTCGGATTCTGTGTCTCCCTCTCTCTCTCTACCCCCTTCTCCACTTGTGCTCTCTCTCTCTCCCTTTCTCTCAAAAATAAACATTAAAAAAAAAAAAGAAAAATTCTGCTACAAACTGACAGTGATCATATTTTTTGGTAAGGATTTCTAATTTGAAAGATCACAAATCAGCAATTTCAGTAGTACCGATACACCTGCTTGCACACCTCCCATCAAAAATCCCAAGAAGAAAGGCTATTTCTCTGTGTTAGCATTATGTGTAGACATGTTGCTTCATTTTTGTTGAGATTTATTGTTGGATGCTAGATCTTCCAGTGATAAACATTGAAAAAATAAAGAAATTTATTTTATTTTTGAAAGAGAGAGAGAGAGAGAGAGTGACAGAGCATGAGCGGGGGAGGGGCAGACAGAGAGGGAGACCCTGAATCTGAAACAGGCTCCAGGCTCTGAGCTGTCAGCACAGGGCCCGCTGTGGGGCTCGAACTCCGGAATGGCAAGATGGTGACCTAGGCCAAAGTTGGACGCTTAAGCGACTGGGCCACCCGGGTGCCCCTGATAAAAGAACTTTCTAATTGAATTTCATATCTTTACTTTTAAACTTGGTGTGGCACATGATATCAATCAGCATTCCCAGTGAAGGAACAGAAAGTGAAGCTTCATTGCTAAACACATAACAAGAAATTGCCTGAGCATGTACATAATTCATCCTACTTCATGAGTTATGGGCATATCCTCCATCATCCAAAATCTTGGAAATTATGGTTTCATAATAACTTAATCACAGAGTATAGATCACCACAGTTAAAAGATAGAAAGTGAATGCATCATTTAGTATTCTAGGCCAAGTTTGGCTAGAGAATGATTTCAAATGTTTTAATTGATATCTGCAATGTATTTTTGTTCGATTAGGGTTTTAAATGAGAGCCAAGAGCATGGGGACCTTTAAATAGCCTATTCATTTTAAGACTGCAGTGGATGATTTTAAACCAATTAATTATAAGCATTATAAGTAAATGAGTTATTAGCATTCATGAATTCTCTAACAGCCAATTTGTTCCTGTTCCCAAACCCTACAAGTGCCTATTTTATAATTTCTTGGAGATGTAACCATAGGAGCTAAGTGGTTGCCAACATAAACCTTTACAATTAACGAGGGTAAGTTTTCACCTTTTCGAATCATTTTGAAATGTGTACAAAACCCAGGTAATGTACCTCAAGGACTACAGTTTTCTTCAAAGTTAAAAAGTTGTCTCACAGCTCTCCACTCCTTAGGGTTCATTTATTTAAGAAGCATTTTAGGGGCGCCTGGGTGGCTCAGTCTGCTAACCATCCGACTTCGGCTCAGGTCATGATCTCACGGTTTGTGGGTTCGAACCCCACATTGGGCTCTGTGCTGACAGCTCAGAGCCTGGAGCCTGTTTCAGATTCTGTGTCTCCCTCCCTCTCTCTCTCTATCTCTGTCTCAAAAAGAAATAAACATTTTTTTAAAAATCATAAGAAAGAAAGAAGCCAAGGGGCACCTGGGTGGTTCAGTCGGTTAAGCGTCTGACTGTTGATCTTGGCTCAGGTCATGATCTCATGGTTCGTGAGTTCCAGCCCCGTGTCAGGCTCCGTGCTGACAACTCAGACCTGGAGCCTGCCTCAGATTCTGTGTCTCCCTCTCTCTCTGCCCCTTTCCCCCTCACACTATGTCTCTCTCCCTCTCTCTCTCTCAAGAATAAACACTAAAAAAATTTTTTCTTAAGGAATAAACCAAGTTGTTTCCTTATAAAAATATTTTTTTGCATAACCTTCTTTTTGCCTACCACCTCTTACTCCATAAAAGGCTATGAACACTGCAAATAAAACAGCTTTGATCTACAGTCCTGGTGATGTATGTAAATTTATAAAATGGGTTAAGGCTTTGATCAAGAAAGCTCACTATGTCTCCCCTCCATTTGCAACTGGCCTTAGAGGAGAAACAAACCCTCCACAAACCCCAACAATTCCTCTCCCTTGAGAGATCTATATCTGTAGCTACATCTACATCTATAATCTATCTCAAGCGAGGAGTATGGTGTAGACTTGGGTATTGAAGTAAAAAAGGCAAGTTGAAGAGGCAGAAAAAGAAAGGGAGTAAGTCTTGTGTCTTTTCAGAGTTAGGGAGTTGAATGATACCCATCAGTAGAACCTGAGAATCTTTTCTCACTAACCACGGTTATTACTTGAAAGACATGACTCCAGGGGCGCCTGGGTGGCTCAGTTGGTTAAACGCCTGACTTCACGTCAGGTCACAATCCCGCGGTTCGTGAGTCCGAGCCCCGCGCACAGCTCTGCCTGGACAGCCCAGAGCCTGCAGGGGATTCTCGCTTTCCCTCTCTCTCTCTCTCTCTCTGCCCCTCCCCCACTTGCACTCGCTCTCAAAAATAAACAAACATTAAAAAAAAAAAAAAGACACGATTCCATAATCTCCATGATTTAACTGGGTCAGTCACAGCAACAGGTTGGTTGTCAATATGACGATTTTAATTGCATCAACAATACTTGTCCATAAAAAGGACCAGTTATCCAAAACACAGACTCAATCCTGCTGCTGTATTTCTGCCATATAAGCACAGTTTGAGTGCTTCTCTAAATCTCGGCAGTGAACTACAGGGCTTTTAGAGGCCAGAGGCAATACACTGGCATAACGGACTTTGTTAGTTCTTCCCGTGTCGGCAGGGCAGAGTTAATTCACATCATGGACCTTATCTTTACTGTAACTGAATGCATACATTTTGAATCACTTTTTGCCTTGACTCTCCTTATAACGTAAGAGATATGCTTGAAAACGATAAAAGGAAACCACATAAAATCCAAGGGTTACAAAGGAGAATAAAGAACCACATTTTATATGACTTGAAGCTATATGTTTATCAAAGTTCCATTTAACGGGACACCTTTTGTCTTCTGAAATACTTTTCTCATTTGCTAAATGCTATTGTCCTTCTGCCTCCGCTGCGGAAACTGGTTTTATGAATCAAGGGAGGGAGATGCCTAAATTTTTTTTTTTTTTTTTTTTTTTGAGACAGAGAAAGGGTTCAAGTGAGTCCGGGGACGGAGGGAGAGAGAGAGGGAAACAGAAGCATGGCTCACTTGAAGTGGGGCTCGGGCTCACCCGATGCGGGACCCAAGCTCACCCACTGTGGGTCTTGAACCCACAAACCGTGAGATCATGACCTGAGCAGAAGTCAGACGCTTAACCGACCGAGCCACCCAGGCGCCCGTCTAAATATGCTTTAGTAGTTGCTTTTTCCTCCGAAACTGCATTCCTCTCTGCCCGTTGACTTTGATACTGGTTCAGAGAGTCCCGTAGTGTTGCCCCTTCTATCGATTTAATCAATACATGGGCTTAGTGAACTTAAAACTTGTTTAACGTTTATTTATTGTTGAGAGAGAGAGCAAGTGTGAGCAGCGGAGGGGTAGGCAGAGGGGAGGGACAGAGGATCTGAAGCGGGCTCTGTGCTGCCAGCGGCGAGCCTCATGTGGGGCTTGAACCCACAAACTGTGGCATCGTGACCTGAGCCGAAGTCGGATGCTTAACCGACTGAGCCACCCAGGTGCCCCGTGAACTTTCCTTCAAAGGTCAAACTGACCTAATCTTTAGCTGAGACATAAGACTCTGATAAGGTCAGCACCGTTCTGTGATCTATGGCACCCGTGCAGAAGTGAGATTAGCATCCTGGCAGAAGCTGAAACTTGTTTTGTTTTTTTTTAGGTAACACTCCCGAGAGCAGGTGAACCCAATATGCACAGAAGGCTTTCACATCATCCTTTAAAATGAGCCAGGAAACATCTCCCCAAGTGTGGAGAAGTCACCTAAGTTTACCATTTTGTCATACAGGGGCACACCCCGAATGGCAGACTACTTATCGTGCTAAATGCAAGCCCCCACCAGAAGTCACAATCAGGCCTCCAGGGCTGTGCCTTGCAGCAAAGGGCTTGTATACACAATTGAGCCATTTTTGTTCTTAGCTGAGCCCACCCTCCCTAAAGAGACTAAAAACAAAAACAAAAAACAAAAGCAAAACACGCACACACACACACACACACACACACACACACACACACACACACACAAAACCAAAACCAAAAAAAAAAAATAAGGCACTAAGTAAATACTCAGATGAATGGTCTCGGAGAAGGAGGGGGATATAGGCAGAGAGGAAAGTCAACAAATTCTGAGCCTTAGTCAAACACCTGATGAATGATGAAGAATAGATTGATTCTAATTATCTCAAACTGTTCTAGGTCTTTTTATTCGAATAGATTCTTATATTAGGGCATTTCTAGATTGGCAGAAATTATCGGAGCTGGTAGAAAGTTTCCGAGTAACCCAAGCCAGGTTTTGCCTATTTTAACATCTTAAAGAACGATGCCACAGTTAATGAACCAATACTGATACGTTATGATTAAAGTTTATACCTGGGTGCCTGGGTGGCTCAGTCATTTAAGCGTCTAGACTTCGGCTCAGGTCATGATCTCACGGTCCCTGAGTTCGAGCCCCGTGTCGGGCTCTGTGCTGACAGCTCGGAGCCTGGAGCCTGCTTCGGATTCTGTCTCCCTCTCAAGATCTGCCCCTCCCTGGCTCACGTTCTGTCTCTCTCAAAGATATATAAACATTAAAAAAAAAAAAATTAAAAAACAAAAGCTTCTACTTCACACAGACTTCCTTAGTTTTTACCTGTTTTGTTTTGTTTTTTCTCTTCCAGATTCCACCGGGATGCCACATTGCACTTAGTCGTTATGTCTCTTTGGGCTCTCTTGGCTGTGGCGATTTGCTCCGACTTTCCTCGTTCTTGGAGACCTTGACGCTTTCGAAGAGTGCTGGTCACGCGTTTTGTAAAAGTCCCTCAACTGGTGTTTTCCATGATTAGACTGATGCCGTGGGTTTTATGGCAGAAGACGGCAGCTAAACCAATCTCGTGGCTTCGTATCAAGGGTACATGCCCTCCCCGTGTTTCTATCACCGATACTATTAACCTTGACCACCTGGCGAGGTAGTGTTGTCAGGATTCTCCATTGTAAATTTACTATTTCCCCCGTTTCTTCCATATACTCAGCCCTTTGAAGGGACGTCACTCCACACAACCTCCTCTATGTTCCATCTCCTTGAAAGCAGACTCTCTACATAAATCTTCTGCAAGGGAGGGTTGTCTATTCTCCAACCCCCACCCCCCCCCCAGCCATTAGGGACTGTTCGGGGAGGCCTTTATTTCTATTAGCGGGAACTCGCAGATATTTATTTTTAGAAGTTGTGTCATCATCCAATACGACCTTATTTTGTCGCACAGATGTTCCAGCTTTGGCCACTGCGAGCTCTTTCGGTTGGCTTCTCCGTCCCTTTGACATATCCCCATTATTGTGTTTTGTTTTGTTGGGGGCCCTACCTTAGTTACTGGCACTAGAAAATGCTCAGGAACTAAAACGAGGCTATTTCCTGCCCCATTCCTGGAATCGGTCATTTCTCTGAGAATTCTTGGTTCCCTTTACGGGAGAATGGTATTAGAAACAAAGACCTGTGGGCTAGGCATCTTAGTTGCTGCTGGCGTGGCATTTATCGGAGGCCCTCTCAGGTGAGAGAGCACGGAAAGTCGCTTATGTACGCTAACCCACGTACCTCTACGTATCGAGAAATATTTCTACATGAATTTGTCTTTACCTGTATTAAAGCAGATACGAGTTTTTACCGATGTCTCCAACGCTCATCCATTACCACGTGGATCCTTCTAGCTCCCTTCCCCTGCTGACCTGTGACCTCGCCGTCCTACCACCTGCCATCCATGTAGCTCATTGCTTATTTCCCGGATTCAGGTGTAGCAGTTTCAAACCAGTTAACCCTCGCCTCCACGGGAAGTATCTTTCTCGAGTACAGCGTTTCTGTACAGGTTCTTCTGAGGTCATTCTTAGAGCCCGCTTATTGCCGGCGTAATTGAGCTCAGTGTATTCTTCTGCCCCTTCAGTGAGGTCGTTTCGTGCCTTTTTAATACAGTTACGATCTTCTGTTACATTCTATATTTCCTTCCGAGATCCCCTAACTTCCTGCCAGACTTACAAAAACTTGTGTGCACCAAGGTTGATTTACTCTTCATACTGTCAAGTTTCCTGGGACTTGACAAATGCATCAGGTCGTGTATCCACCATTGCGGTTATCATATGGAATACGTTCAGTGCCCTAAAAAAAAAAAAAAAAAAAAAAAAACAAAAAAAAACAAAAAGCAAACACCCTCCTCCTCACCTGCTTGGTACCCTCTCCCAAACCATTGGCGATCACCAATTATGTTTACGGTCTCTCTAGGTTTACCTTTTCCAAAAAAAAATGTCATATGAATGGAATTACAAAGTATACAGCCTTTTCAGACTGCTTGCTATCATTCGAGAGGATCTGTTTAAGATTCATCTATGGCTTGAGACTTTTTTTTTAAGTAAATCTATCCCACCGTATGGATGTACCCTAGCTTGTTCATTCATTCGCCTGCTGAAGGACATCTTGGTTGCTTTTAGTTTTGGGGGACTATTAATAAAGCTGCTAGGAACACGGGTGTGCAGGTGTCGTGTGAGCGAGTTTTCAAATTAGTTGAGTAACTATCTGGGAGTATGATCGCAGGTTGTATGGTAAAACTATGTTAGGGTTTTTTTTTTTTAATGTTTTTATTTATTTTAATTTCAAAAATTTTTAACTTTATTTTTTGGCGGGGGGAGAGAGAGGGCGCAGGGAAGAATGGCAGAGAGAGAGAGAGAGAGAGAGAGAGAGAGAGAGAGACAGAGAATCTCAAGCAGGCTCCATGCTTAGCACGGAGCCCGACACAGGGCTCGATCCCACGACCCTGGGATCACGACCTGAGCCAAAATCAAGAGTTGGAAGCTCAACCGACTTGAGCCACCCAGGCGCCCCACTGTGCTCAGCTTTATAAGGAAATTCCAAACTGTCTTGCGAAGTGGCTGGACCGTTTTTGCACTCCCACCACCAATGAGCGGATGAGTCCTTGTTGTTCCGCCTCCTTGCCAGAAACTGGTATTCTCAGGTTTCGTTTTTGTATTTGCTTTCCCATTGATGTGCGTGTGCAATGTCTCCTTGAACCCACCTCACTGGGCAAATTGTTTTCTATCCCCTCCTTGCAGGAAATCAACCTATACTGCTGATCTTTCCAAAAAACTTGTTTTAATGTTTATTTATTTTTTGACAGAGAGAGCGAGCCTGCGAGTGGGGAGGGGCAGAGACACACACACACACACACACACACACACACACACACACACAGAGAATCCGAAGCAGGCTCCAGGCTCTGAGCTGTCAGCATAGAACCCGATGTGGGACTCGAACCCACAAGCCTCGAGATCATGACCTGAGCTGAAGTGGGACGCTTAACCAACTGAGCCACCCAGGGGCCCCTAGTTTTTCATTTTTAATTTCTACAACTGTACATTTAAAAAATCAAATCTGAACGAACTAGTCAACTTTTTCCTAATAAGAAAATTCTATTAGATTTTTATTAGTAATAAGTGTTATTCAGCCGCTGATTTTTTTTTAAATAAACGTTTACTCATTTTTGACAGAGAGAGAGAGGGAGAACATGAGTGGGGGAGGGGAAGAGAGAGGGGGACAGAGGATCCCAAGCAGGCTCTGCGCTGACACGCTGACAGAAGCCAGCCAGATGCAGGGCTCGAACTCATGCACCGCGAGGTCACGACCTGAGCCTGAGTCGGACGCTCAACCAACTGAGCCACCCAGGAGCCCTGATGCCTCACCAATTTTAAATTTTATGTTCTCAAATAAGTTACTTTACACCTCTAAGATCAGTTCCTCACCTGTGAAAGCAGGATAATATTACCATCTTCTTGTTTAAGTTGTGCGACTCAAATATCATAATGTATGTGAAGTTCCTGATAAAGGAAGCACCCAAAATACGGTGCTATTGTGGGGCGCCTGGGTGGCTCAGTCGGTTGAGTGTCCGACTTCGGCTCGGGCCATGATCTCGCGGTCCATGAGTGCGAGCCCCGCGTCGGGCTCTGTGCTGACAGCTCGGGGCCTGGAGCCTGCTTCGGATTCTGGGTCTCCCTCCCTCTCTGCCCCTCCCCTGCTCACACCCTGTCTCTGTCTCAAAAATAAATAAAACATAAAAAAAATTAAAAAATAAAACAAGATGGTACTGTTGCTGTTGTTAGTAACGGCAGCAGCTGTGACTCAGGCACAACATGCCTCAGCAGGGAGGTCGATTTAAATTTTTTGTTTTTTTAAGTACACTCCACACCCAACACGGGGCTTGAATTCATGACCCCGAGATGAAGAGGTGCATGCTCGGGCCACCTGGGGGGCTCAGTCAGTTAAGCGTCCGACTCTTGATTTCGGCTCAGGTCTTGATCTCACGATGGTGGGACTGAGCCCCACATCTGGCTCCACACTGAGCTTGGAGACTGGTTAAGATTCTTTCTCCCTCTCTCTCTGCCCCTCCCCTGCTCACGCTCTCCGCTCTCTCTCTCTCTCTCAATAAATAAATAAATAAATGTAAAAAAAAAAAAAACACTAAAAAAAAAAGGAAGGTCCAGATATAGAATCTCATTATACAAATAGAAACCAGGGGCGCCTGGTGTGGCTCAGCCGGTTGAGCGTCCAAATTCAACTCAGGTCACGATCTCACAGCTCCTGAGTTTGAGCCCTGCATTAGGCTTGCTGGCTGTCAGCACGGAGCCTGCTTGGGATCTTCTGTCCTCTTTTCCTCTCTGCCCATCCATCCCCAGCTCATGCTCTCTCTCAAAAATGAATAAACATTAAAAAAAAAAAAATGGGGAAACCAGAGGACGGACGAAGCAGCCCGCTTCTTTCAACGATCCAGGTGAAAAACGGGAGACAGTGAGTACTGCATTCTAAGTCCGCTCCACCCATTATGCCTTCGGTGATTTCTACAGCATAAGCCCTTTTGGTTTCTGTTGGAAGGACAAATGGTCCTTGGTGTTCAGTGACACTTGAATGAAATCCTATTTAGAACACGGATGAAAACGGAGGAAGAATGCAGAGAGTTCCAGGCTGTGTTGTTCCGTTTTGCATTTGGTTGAGAGCAGATTCACGGCGAACGTGGGTGACGTCTTCCAAGTAGTGACGGCTGATAACTTAGAAGGGATGTGGCAGTGACGAGAGGTTCCGGATGTACCTCCGGGACCAAGGCTGTAGAGACTATTTCATAGAATAGAGGATGTCACAGTTGGAAACAGTCTTCGCAGCTAATCCAACCTTCTCAATTTGCAGCGAGGAAACTAGGCCTTTATTAGGGAACTGCCTTGCTCCAACTCAAATACCCAAACATGTCCGAGACCCCAAATCTCAAATTAACTCACAAGAAAATACAGCATGTATATTGTTGTTATGAATAAAATGGGAGAAACGTTGTGAGAAAAAAAATCCCTGAGCCTCATGTTTCCAAGAAGTATATAAAAAAAAAATAAAAGTATTATATATAGGAGTCAAAAAATTAATAATCTGTTTCATTCACAAATCAGCGAGTTCTAGAAATACAACCTGCTTTAGGTGACACGTAAATACCGGCCCTGTCTTTTCGATATGTTTCACATAAATTCACTTGAAATGCTTTAGTTCACAATTTTATTCATTTGCAGATTTAAAATCAGTTATGACTTCTAAATGAATATGAAAGAGCTTTGTAAACTATACGGTAGGACATTAAAGTAGGGTATTGATAAGAGTAATATTTTTGCACATTGGGTTTTTTTCCCTACTTTTCAATCCATGTTATATTGTTTTTAAGTTTATTGTAAGCGAAAGAGTGCACGAATGCACCTGTTCATGCATGAACGAGTGGGGGAGGGGCAGAGAAAGAGAGAGAGAGAGGGAGGGAGAGAATCCCAAGCAGGCAGAGCCTAATGTGGGCTTTGAGCTCACAGGGAGATCATGACCTCAGCCGAAACCGAGAGTCGGACGCTTCACCCACTGAGCCACCCCAGCGCCTCGATCCACTATTGCGATTCTTACAATTACTTTTTGCTGTTCTCTGCATCAAATAGAGAAGACGATTTGTGAGAGTCACGGAATCTGCTGGGTGGAAGTCTGAGCCAGTGTCAATACGTTTAGACCCTGATCATAATTTTTTGTCATCAGGCTATTTTTTTTTTTTACTTATTTTCTCTTTTACCCCACGGGCAAGGATAGTTGATGTACCATATGCATTGGTCTAGGGTGTCTTCCCTTCCCCGTATCATTACTCCAAAAAAGGAAGGGAACATTAGGCAAGCATCTGGGTCCCTGTATCTCTGGATATCTTGGTTCCATCTGTAGAGTCTCAACCCCATTTGCGAAGTAGTAGGGATTCACTCAGATTCCTGCAGGCATCAGGGCTCAGTGTAACTGGAGTTGAAATCCCCTATAATCGCTCCCCTCTCTCAGCACTGTTTTGCCTGCTTGGCAGCAAAAATACCCATCTGAAAAGCACTGCCAGGCATGGTTTACAGACACGAAGGGTCTCCATCCTTTCCAGGTGTCAAAAGCAGTGTTAAAAACTTTACCGCACACTAAAACTTCATTGTGCAGAGAAAGTGTAACTGACTTCTTTTTATCTAGAACTCATCTGGCTGCCTTCTTGGGTGGGGGTTCACGTTAATGCTCAATCCACTTTATACCTCAGTCTGACCTAGAATTAAGCAGTCTCTTTAGAAAATGTTTAGATGCTCTTGGTGAGACAGCTTAGTTTTGTTTTGTTTTTTTAATTTTTTTAATCTTTATTTATTTTTGAGAGAGAGACAGAGAGACAGAGAGAGAACGTGAGCAGGGGAGGGGCAGAGAGAGAGGGAGACACAGAATCAGAAACAAGCTCGAGGCTCTGAGCTGTCGGCACAGAGCCCGATGCGGGGCTCGAACTCACGGACCGTGAGATCATGACCCGAGCCGAAGTCGGACGCTTAACCTACAGAGCCACCCAGGTGCCCCGAGACAGGTTAGTTTCTAAGACAGCTCCCCTCCTCCCTGCTTCTCTCCCAGGCTGCAGGTAGTTTTATGGGGAGGAAGGATATGGCCTACGTAGCGTCATGGCAAAGGGGACGTAGGGACCCTTGCGTGTGGGTCCTTGATCTCCTCCGCTGTCTATGCTAATACCTCTTGCCCACCTGATCACGCATTACTGTGCTGTCACTCAGAGCCCAGGATGTGACTAGTGTAACTGATGATCCCCATCTCTCTCTCTCCCTTGGCTTTTTCAGAGCGGGTACCATTCTCGATAAAGTCAAAGTCACCTCAGTTCGCACTAGCCGTTTACTCATCATTTCCTGCACGTCCTCCATTGAGCCAACTAGCCCCATGGTCCAGACCCAGCCTGTTCTGCTGGGTCACCTTTTCCTGCTTTACAGCGTCCACAGGCAGTGCCGCTGACTCTCAATCTACTGTCTGAGCTAGTCAAAAATAAGGTACCTCAGTAAAGCCAAACCCGAGGATTTTAGATCTGCACAGCTAAGCTGATAACGGCAGTACCCCAGGTTGATGCAGGGACGACCTGAGAGGATTTACCCTCTGGAGTCCTGAGTGGGGAATCAGGAAGGAGAGAAGGCCCTCTGCCCTCAGGGTTACCCTCACTGTTGTAAGACACTAATTGGGACTCACAATTTGCTTGTTGTTTGTTCAGTAAACACTACCAGGCTCCTCGTCATGGTCCCCTGGGGCCAGCAGAATGCAGATCATTCTTTCTCCTTCCTGCAGGCTCATCCCTCCCATGGATACTACTCAGTGCCAGCCCAGCCTTCAGGCACTGAAGGAGGAAGAGAGGGCATCTACAGGACAGCTGCTTGGATCGCAAGGCTTCTGTGCCTGTACGACCAGATTTTTCTTTTAATTTGTTTAACTGTTTTTTTTTTTTTCACGCTGGCATTCAAAACAGGGCTAGCTAGGGGCGCCTGGGTGGCTCAGTTGGCTGAGTGTCTGACTCTTGATTTCGGCTCAGGTCAGGATCTCCCAGTTCGTGGGTTTGAGCCCCAGGTCGGGCTCTGCACTGACAGCGCAGAATCCTGCTTGGGATTCCCTCTCTCTCTCTCTTCCTCTTTCCCTGTTCCTCTCCCGCCTGTGCTCTCTCTGTCCCTCTCTCTCTCAAAAATAAACAAGTAAACTTAAAAAAAGTTTTACGAAAAGGCCTAAACGGGGGGTGGGGGGGGTGGATATGAAGGAGGGCACTTGTTGGGTTGAGCGCTGGGTGTTATAGGTAAGTGACGAATCACTAAATTCCACTTCTGAGCCAATATTGCGCCATATGTTACCTAACTAGAATTTAAATAAAAATTTGAAAAAAAAAGAAATGAACACTATTGCTGATTTTGAGGTGAACATACATATTTAGAAACACATAAACGTTAAAGAAAGAGAGCACTAAGTATATAACTTACAAGACACTAAGGAAAAACATTTACCGGCTACGAAGAATGCGGTAAAAGAAGGTTAGAGGCAGTAGAGAAAAAGTCGGGTTACACAGAAGGCAGAGAAAGAGATAGGAGAAGTCATTCAAGTAAAGAAGTCATTGCAAAAAAATGTCAAGTAACCTCAATCACCAATTAAAAGACACCCGAATGTTGATTTTTAAAGATACAGCTATGTAATTCTATAAAACATAAACTTAGGTACACAAACACGGGAATGTTGACGATAAAAGATTAGGCAGAATACGCCAGGGGCAGAAAACCAACTTAAAAATACACAGATAGTCTAATTTCTGGCTTTTGAGTCAATAAAATTGTTGCTGTGAAGGCCAAACATACGTACCGGTAGCACAGATCACATAAAACAGAATTTAGGGGGAAAAGAGTGACAGCACGATGGAAAAACATTTAGCCTCGCCGGGATGAGATGAAATTCTCAAACCTAGGTGGACGCCATCATCTACCCTCAAATATAGAAGAAAAGAACCTGACGGAATCTCACGTATAGACGGACAAATCTAACATGATAAAAATTTCTCTAACAAATCTGTTTCCCTAATTGATAGGTTAAGTGAACAGGGCAAGGTTCTGCAAGGTTTGATCAACCTAATCAACAAATTGGTTTCAAAGACGTCTACTTGTAGGCAGCTCCCTCTAGCAAGTAGAGAATCTACATCCTTCTGGAGCATGAGGCAACATTTATGTCAAAGGAAAACAATCATCCAGGTCTCAAAGCAAGTCTGAAAATGAAAACAAAAACAAAAACAAAACCAAAAAGCGACCATATAGACTATGTGCCCTTATTCTACTGTAATTAGCTTAAAAATAAAACCACAAGGGGCACCTGGGTGGCTTGGTAGGTGGAGCAACCGAAACACGATTTCGGCTCAGGTCATGATTGCCCGGGTCGTGGGTTCAAGCCCCGTGTCAGGCTCTGTGCTGACCGTGTGGAGCCCGCCTGGGAATCTCCCTCTCTCTCTGCCCCTCCCTTGCTTGCTGTCTCAAAATAAATAAGGAAACTTAAAAACAATGAAATCAGAAACACACTGTGTAAGGATAGGGTTCCCTTGGGGTTGGTCTCTGACAGAGCTCTGCTTCTCCCTGGGGACGTTCAGAAGTCTGCCGCTGACCCCTGACCGAGGTGGGAAGAAAATGTACTTGCTAGCGACTTAGAATGGGAACACGGTCACCTTTTGATGGGCAAGAGATGAACATCCTCCTTGGCATTGCTTTGGTAGCGTTTCCGTGACCCTCTGTGTCACGCTCCCCCTGCGGATCCTTGTAAGTACTTGGAGCAGCTGAGGTGGGGGCTCTGTACCGGGAAAGGCACCAGTTAAGGATTTTCGATTTTCAATAGAGAAGACTGCGAGGGCGGGAAAAGGGGGTGGCTCTCCTAATGCTAAAACAGGGAAGGCAGAAGTCGAGATCCGTTTCAAGTCAGAGAGGTGAGGTACAGCTAGTGTGTCCAACTGCCCCTTCCTCGTCTACTTCACCCCTCCCGACAACCGCAAACACTGGGACGCCCTTAATTTTCCAGATCTACAAAGACAAGCTTAATTCTGCATACAGACGCCCCCGCTGCAGTATCAGGGGATGTTTGAGAACAGGAAAAACAGGCACCTGGGGGGCTCGGTCGGGTGAGCGGCCGACTTCGGCTCGGGTCACGATCTCGGGGGGGGGGTCGGAGGTTAAGCCCCACGTCGGGCTCGCTGCTGTCAGCCCCATCAGCGCAGAGCCCGCTTGGGATCCTCTGTCCTCTCTCTGCCCCTCCCCGGCCCGCGCTCGCCCCAAAAATAAATAAATATTTTAAAGAGCCGGAGAGATAGGGAGCGAGAAAAATTATCTGATGTATACAATTTTTTTCGTCCTCTTGTCCTCCTCCTCCTCCTCTCTCTAAACGGAAAGGAAGAACGGTTTGCGGAACAAAATATGCAAGCAAATGCAATATTCGTTTAGATGGCAATTCACCACGCGATTTTGTGAACTTCTGCTGAATTATTTCTACAAGCCTCCAAAGGGTGGAACGACAGGCATTTTGTCACAGCTATTTGTTGGTGTGCCACACATCCCTCTTATAAGAGTGCGCACGCAGAATTTAACCACTTGGGCTCTCGGACACTTTAGGAAATGAGCCAACGGTGCCTCATTAGTTAAAGATGAAAATGTCCAACTACCAGTTAACCAACTGAGGGAGTTCTATACTCTTTTAATTTTTGTTAACGTTTATTTATTTTTGACCGAGAGAGATGGGGGCCAGCAGGGGAGGGGCAGAGAGAGCGGGAGACACAGGATCTGACACAGGTTCCAGGTCCCGAGCTGTCTGCACAGAGCCCGACGCGGGGCTCGAACTCATGAACCGCGAGATCATGACCTGAGCTGAAGTCGGACGCTTAACCGACGGAGCCACCCGGCCTCCCCGGGAGTTCTAGAATCTTTAACCACTGTATGGAAAATAAATCTTACTGTTCTGGATACAGAAAAAGATGGAGTCGTAAAAATAGAACTATACTGCGTTCGCGTGTGAAGGCTCTCAGTCTACACGGATCTCAACCAGGATTCCCCCGTCTATCGCTTCTCACCTTCATTCCACGTCTGTATCTCTTTGTGCCTCTGAGCTGAGTCGCGTGGAGGCCACCCTCAAATGGCGAGTGCACATTTGCAGAGGGCTCACCAGGTCTGGAAGGGATCCAGGTACTGGGGAGAAAGAGAAGGGCACAGAGAGAAGATGGCGTGTGGCCCTGGGAATCTTGGATTGTTGGCTATGAAAGACAGGCTGACACTCAAGACGTTCCAGTTCCTAGATGCGAGGGTTTTGAGCAAAGGTATAAATGGATCCACGTTGGTGACGCGGGAAGATCCCGAACTCACTTCCTCCCACAGACACAGCGAATCTACATTTATATCTGCAACAGTTTCCTCTGGAAAAAGCCTAGGAACTCACTGAATG
>NW_024420442.1:737876-747275 GCF_014898765.1 Herpailurus yagouaroundi | reverse complement strand
AAAACATACCATTGCAGCAGGAACGTGAAGTTGAGACATAATCTCACCATAAACACCACTCCTGGCTTGGCAGCTGCGATCCAGAAGGAATGGAAAACTCGGCGCTTTCTCCTGAGGAGCGGAGGGTTTGAACCCCGCATCGGGCACCCCGACGCTGAAAAACTGCACCTCAGGGACAACCCCCAAACACACCTGGCTTTGCAAACCAACAAGGCTTGTGTTCACAAAACCCACAAGGCTACAGCAAGCTAAGACCGGCTCTTAAAGGGCACACGTGCCCAGACTCACCTGTCCCCGGGCCCAGGACAAAGAGAGCCAATCCAGAGGGGCCAGAGTTTTACGGGAAAGAGGTTCATTGGCTAATCTTTATGCTTTAATTTTTTTAAGTTTATTTATTTCTTCTGAGAGAGAGTGTGTGAGCAGCGGAGGGGCAGAGAGAGAGAGAGAGAGAGAGAGAGAGAGAATCCCAAGCAGGCTCCCCACTGACGTCACCGAGCCCGGCACAGGGCTTGAACTCACAAACCGTGAGATCATGACCTGAGTTGAGATGGAGAGTCGGGACGCTTGACTGACTGACCACCCCGGTGCCCCAGGTTCATCTGCTAATCTTAAAGTGTGGGCCTGAGGGGCAGGCCTCTGCTTTACCAGATCTGGGGGCCTGTTGGCATCCTCTGCAGGGACAGAGGCTGGAGGGTGCCACGTTTGCGCTCTCCCTCTGCCGCGCTCTGGAATGTCAGCGTCTCCCGGAGGGTGGCTTTTCCTCAGGTCTGGTGACCCGGGTTTTGCAGCTGCCACTCCGGGCATGTCCTCTGGTCACTTGGCCATGGCGGCCGGGGGGACGGGGCTAACGTTCCTGGGTCCTATGGAACCGGAACCATCAGACGGGAGGATTCTTGGCAGGCCACCGCCCCCCGGGGCACTGCACACAGAGCTGACTGAAACACACCCCCGGTCTTTCTGTGCCAGAGGCCTCTTGGCCCGTCCGAGAGCGCTGGCCTCGGTGGCAGGCCTCAGATTTGGCACCCAGTTAGAGGTCTCTGGAGGTGCTCTCAGGAAAACAGGCTGGTGGATGCCACCTTCGGGTTGTCCCTCTACCTTGCTGCAGTCGTCAGTATCTCAGAACAATCCCCTTACCCCCTTAACAGAGTTAATATCACCCTACGTAAATTAAACCGGGGTCCTCAAGGATTTCAACTTGTATATGCCCTAGTGAGCGCAAGGGTGATGATGCCAACTACTGCTCGTTTAATATCCCGTTTTGGCCTGGTCTTAAACCCGGAAAGAATGAATGGTGCCTCGCGGTGAGCCCACCACCAACTTCAGGCCCCTACGCCCAATATCATTATAATTACCGATTCTAGTCAATCAGCCACTGGCAACCGTTTTGCTGTTATAGATCGAGATTTGGCAAATATGCTCTGTTTGGTGTCTGTTTCCTTCTTTTACGTTTATCTATTTCGAGAGAGACAGAGACAGTGCAAGTGGGGGAGGGGCAGAGAGACAGGGACGGAGAGAGAATCCCAAGCAGGCTCCCGTGCTGCCAGCACAAACCCGGAGGCGGGGCTCGAACCCACGAACCGTGAAGCGAGATCACGGCCTGAGCCGAAACCAAGAGTCGGACGCTTAACCGGCTGAGCCGCCCACGCACCTGTTCAGCGTCTATTTCAACAGCCTGTGAGCACGGCGGCCTTTCCCCCTGAAAGGACACAATACACCTTCACCAGGCTTCACGAGGGAACTTAGCAGCCTTGGCGTTACGCATCGTCTTTGCCGGCAGGACCCTAACTGCACCCACCTTTGCCCGGGACACGGAAATGACGTGACGTGGGTGGCATCTTCCCCCAAGGAGACTTGTTGGACACACGGATGAAGGACACAGATATACTCACGACGGAGCTCACGGAAAAGGGACGGATCGTTGCCACACACGGTGCAGGGTCCTGGCCGTCTCTCCAATTCCAGAAAAGCCTTCAGGAAACCGAGAGCTGCTCCACCTTCGACATTGTCAAGAAACGCTGATTAACCCTTTCAGCACCCAACGTTAACACGAGTCCAACGTCTTCTAGCCCTTTCTGCGTTCTGGAGGCAACATATTCCTCATTTATAATCGTACTTCAACCCCCTGGTGCTGTTACTTGCCAAAGGGCCCACCTGAAATGAAGTCTTCGCCAACACAAAGTTCTAGAATCTGGGGCGCCCGGGTGGCTCAGTCGGTTAAGAGTCCGACTTTGGCTCAGGTCACGATCTCGTGGTCCATGAGTTCGGGCCCCGCGTCGGGCTCTGGGCTGACGGCTCGGGGCCTGGAGCCTGCTTCCGGTTCTGTGTCTCCCTCTCTCTCTGCCCCTCCCCTGCTCATGCTCTGTCTCTCTGTGTCTCAAAAAAAAAAAAAAAAAAAAAAAAAAAAAAAGTTCTAGAATCTGTCCGAATTGAAATAAATCAACAGGCACTGGTGTTACTGCCCACGGAGACCCCTTCACCGTAGGGGCTGTACCAGCCTCCTCTTATGCCCCCCGGAATCTCTGAACCACCTATCATAGCCACTCGTTGGCCACGGGCTTCTGATACAATAGACTGTCCCTCCCAGTTCTGCACCATTCGCAATTGGAATGGCAACGGTGGCCACGTAGTGTGCTGTCCCGGAATCAGATGCCCTCACGGGCTCTGAGTTTACAACGTTATGTACCCGGCTGCACACTATGCCTTCAGTAACAGAAGAGGCACCCCCAAAGTCAGCATGGCTACGGAGACCTCCTGCAGGTGCATGTAGCCTCTCCCGTCATCAGTCCCTTGCCAGATGCCATGGTGCTGGAGGATGTCACCTCTCTCCCAGACCCACTGGCCACTTGGAGAGTCCTTAGCATCAGCTGAGTACATAACCATGGGAGTTCGTACACTTTATGGATGGTCTTGCCACCTTCATGCACAATAGAGTTCAGTGGGGAGGTGTTTTTCATCGTTTCATCAGAAGGTCCCTGATACTGGGGCACCTGGGTAGCTCAGCCAGTGAAGCATCTGACTCGGTTTCGGCTCAGGTCACGATCTCAGGGTTCGTGAGATCGAGCCCCACATCAGGCTCTGTGCTGACAATGTGGAGCCTGCTTGGGTTTCTGTCTCCCTCTCTCTCTGCCCCTCCCCTGCTTACTCTCTCTCTCTCCTTCTCCCCCCACCCCCACCAAAATAATAACGTTCCTTGCAAAGAAAGAGACTCAAGGGTCAGCATAATTGGTCACATGTCAGACGGGCATTGTAGCGTTGGACACCCTGGCCAAAAAATTGCCCCATGTGTACAAGTTTACAAACTCATGGACCACTGCCTACAATTTTTCTCCTTTGGGGTAAAGAATACTGGGTAGCTCTTGCCTCACAGATCCCCAAAATGGAAAACACGTTGTCTCTGCATACAACACAGCCACAAGATGCTCCTTATGCCCTTTGGAATTCTAGGCATTACTGATAGTGACCAAAGCACTAGTTTTGATTCTCAGAATGCCAAATGTTGAGCTCTTTTTTTTTAAATTGTATTTGAGAGAGAGAGAGAGAGAGAGTGAGTGCACGAACAGGGGATGAACAGAGAGAGAAGGAGAGAGACAAAACCCCAAGTAGGCTCTTCACTGTGGGCATGGAGCCCATGTGGGGCTTGAACTCATGAACCGTGATATCATGACTTCAGCCGAAATCAACAGTTGGACGCTTACCCGACTAGGTTACCCAGGTGCCCGCCACAATGTTGAGCTCTTGAAGAAGACATACAGTGGAATTTCCACCTTTCCTGCAGACTCCAGGCAGATGGTGTAATCAGGAGGCAGAATGCGCTTCTTAAAAAACTCCTATTTAACTTAAAGAATGTCAGATGGAGCCCATGCGGGTTGTCACCTTTGCCACTGGCATTGATTTATCTCCATTTGTATCCCCTGGGGACAAACACTCCCTACAACAGTGGCACACAGGTCTGTCAATATACTTTATCGCCTATCAAGGTGGGCACTTCCAAAGTCTATGTTTTTTACAACAACCTCACCCTGTGGCCCTCTTCCTCTTGGTCAAGTAGCTACGTATTTCGTTTCCTAGGGAGGTACTTACCATACTCTCCGGAAGGCTCAGTCATCATCAAGGTTGAAATCGAGGTCAAGGCCTCAAGGGTCGGTTGTGGAGTAAGGCCTAATCTGGTGCGTATCTCGATACCTTGGGAAAACGAAGAGGGTCTCAAAGAGCCCAGCTGCACGTTCCACTCCACCGTGCTCACGTGGATATGGTCTTCTAGCAAACAACCCCCATTAGCACACAGACCAGGCACGGTGCCTGCTGGGGAAGGTTTCGGCAACCCTCCAGCCAGAGAAATTTAGACAAACCAATCCTTTCCTTCCGCAGGAAGCAGGGGGCACCCCATCCTCTTGTAACTACAAGGCCGGCCTTCCCTTGCACCTGTTGGTTCCCTCTGTTCTGGAATGGAACACCTGTGTGGCCCTACATGGCGCGTGTCCTCCTCCCCCAGATGGTGAACATATGTGGTTAACAAACTTGTGTCAAACTCACCTGTAAAGTGTCTGTCGTGTGCTAGACCATCCTGGTGGCCCCAGAGCAGGACTCCCGTCCTCACCGACAGGGTGAAGTAGAGGGGAACACGGCACTGACCACTCGAGGTTCACGGAGCTAGAGGTGAACTTTTGGAGACATAAGTTAAGAACAGAAAGGGGCAAGGGGCACCTGGGTGGCTCAGTCGGGTAAGTGTCCGAGTCTTGGTTTCGGCTCAGGTCATGATCTCACGGTTCCGGACATGGAGCCCCCGCTGTCAGCATGGAGCCTGCTTGGGATTCTCTCTCTCCATCCCTTTGCCCCTGCCCCACTCACACACGTGATAATAAATAAATTTATTTTGAGAGAGAGAGAGAGAGAGTGCACACAGTGGAGGAGGGGGAGAGGGACACAGAATGCAAAGCAGGCTCCAGGCTCTGAGCTGTCCGCACAGAGACCGACGTGGGGCTCGAACTCACAAGCCGTGCGATCACGACCTGAGCCGAAGTCAGGAGCTCAACCGACCGAGCCACCCAGGCGCCCCCAAATAAATATGCTTTTAAGAAAAGAACAGAATGGGCAAAGAAAATTCCTGAAAAACAAAAATAACAGAAGGGCTCATCTGACCAGATAATAAAATGTACTAACTATGTACAGTAAATAAAACCGCTCAGTACCGGCACAGGCATAGATACATCAGTGAAACAGAAAAGTGTCCAAAAATAGACCCGACTAATGATAGGACTTTAGTATATGATAAACGGTATTTTTTCCAGTGATGAAAAGACAAATAGTTCAATAAATGATGTTGGGACAACTGGCTATCTCTTTAGAAAGAAAAAGAGAGAAACCTAGATTCTTAATGCACTCCTTCCTTAAAAATAAATGCCAGACCGCTCAAAGATTTACACAGGAAGAATGGATTTGGAAAACGTCTCTTGGAAGAGAACTTGGGGAAAATGTTTTACATCCATGAAATAGAGAAAGCCTCCCTACAGCAAGACACAAGGCCCAAATCTTTACCGAAAAATAATGATAAATTTAACGACGTAAGCAATTAACACATTTTCTCAGTAAAAAGCATCCTAGAGAAGTCACCCGATAAATGGCAGCTGGAAAAAATATTGACGATGTGTTTGACATAAAAAGAACTAGGCTTCCGAGGATATAAAGGGCCCTTTCAGGGGCACCTGGGTGGCTCAGTCAGTTAAGCCTTTGACTCTTGATTTAGGCTCAGGTCATGATCTCATGTTCGAGCCCTGCATCTGGCTCCTCGCTGACAGTGCAGAGCCTGCTTGGGATTCTCTCTCTCTCCCTCTCTCTTTGCCCCTCCCCTGCTTGCACACTGTCTCTCTCTCTCAAAAATAAATAAACCTTATTTTATTTATGATAAAGTTTTATTTATTTATTTTTGAAAGAGAGAGAGACAGAGAGACAGAGCACAAGTCAGGGAGACGCAGAGGGAGAGGGCGACACAGAATCCAAAGCAGGCTGGAGGCTCCGAGCTGTCAGCACAGAGCCCGACGCGGGGCTCGAACTCACGGACTGTGAGATCGTGACCTGAGCTGAAGTCGGACGCTTAACGCACTGAGTTCCCCAGGCGCCCCTTAAATAAGCTTTTTTAAAAAAAGTGCCCTTTTGGGGCGCCTGGGTGGCGCAGTCGGTTAAGCGTCCGACTTCAGCCAGGTCACGATCTCGCAGTCCGTGAGTTCGAGCCCCGCATCAGGCTCTGGGCTGATGGCTCAGAGCCTGGAGCCTGTTTCCGATTCTGTGTCTCCCTCTCTCTCTGCTCCTCCCCCGTTCATGCTCTGTCTCTCTCTGTCCCAAAAATAAATAAACGTTGAAAAAAATTAAAAAAAAAAAGTGCCCTTCTGAATAAGAAAAAGACGAGCCAATATAAGGATAAGCAAAGTGTACAAAGAGGCAAATCAGGAAAAAATATTTGTAAATGACTTGGAAGTACAAAAAGATGCTTCATCTTACCTGTAATTTAAAAAACCTAAATGAAGACAAGGATATAACACTTTTTCTCTTACCACTTTGCTAAAGCTCCAAGTAGCAGGTCACACCTAGAAGAGGAGTCACCTACCTGAAGTAGAGGCGGCCGTGGACTGTGAGACACTCTCGTGTTGTTGGTTGAAGGTGCCACCGACGACATTAGTGTGGGGACCAATTAAGAACACGTATCAGCATTAAAAAAATTCACATATTATCCGGCCCGTTAACTGTCTTACCGTCAATACTTGAATTCTACCCTGGAGATATTACATGCTAAAATATCTGTACCTCTACGCACGAGGACGTTTATCACAGGTCAGTTTATAATAGCCAAAGGGTCAAAACACCCTTTGTGCCTTTCCTTCAGGTAAACGTTTAAACACATTCTGTACGATGATCAGCTGTTTGAAGAATGTGATAGATGCATATGTACCTATAAAAAAGTTCCTGAGATAGACGGTTAAGGGTACAAAGGCAGAATACAGAACAGTGTGACTGCTATGCTCTCATCTGTGTACAAGAAAAACAAACAGATACGACTTTTAGGTGAAAGTATAAATAAGACACTCTTAATAGCAAGCGTCTCCAAGGAAAGGACGTGGATGTCAAGGGCAGTAGGGAGATATCTTTTCCATCATATACCCTTTGCCTCATTAAAAATTTTACTATGTGCCTGTTACTTTTTCAATAGAAGGATATTGTTAATTAAGAAAAAAGAAATCACAGGGCACCTGGGTGGCTCAGTCCGTTGAGCGTCTGACTTCGGCTCGGGTCGTGATCTCGCGGGTCGTGAGTTCGAGCCCCGCATCGGGCTCACTGCCATCAGACTGTCATCGCAGAACCCGCTTTGGATCCCCTGTCCCCCTCTCTGCCCCTCCTCTGCTTGCGCTGTCCTAAAAATAAATGAAGATTAAAATAAATTAAAAAAATAGATATTTTTAAAAATCATGGGGTATCAGGATTGAGAATCAAACAGAAAACATTCCTCTTAGCGCTATCTTATCTGAAAAAAAGAAGAAAACAGATTTGCAAGTGTTGTCTTGCAACAGCAAAGGAAGGGTAGGGGTTAAAAGTTTCTGGCACGCACGGGATGGCAAATGGAAATTAATTGGACAAATACCACTATTACTAACCTAAGACTGGCGGGATATCATTGGTGTGCTCTTTGTTCAGTGACCCTCTCTTGTCGTTTTTAACCTTCTTGAGGAATACTTGACAAATATAATTGCACATGTTGCAAGCAGACAATGTGATAATTTGATATACGTATACGTTGTGGAATTATTTACTGTTGAAAAGTTTTTATCAGTTTACTCAAGATTTCCATTTTCCAACACTATTTTCTTTCTTCCTGTGTGTGTGTGTGTGTGTGTGTGTGTGCGCGCGCGTGCGCGCATGTGGGTGGTATTTTTGGGGTGCATACCAGTGTGTGCGTGTCAATACTTGTTGAGTGTCTGTGATATATGTAATGGGTGTGTGTTTTGTTATGTGTGGTTGTGTGTCCGTGGTGTGAGTGTGGTGTATGTGTGGAATTCTGTGAGTGAAACTCTGTGTGTCTTCATTGCCAACGCTGTTTCCTTTATTATTATTATTATTATTATTATTATTATTATTATTTGAGACCTTTATTAACAGGTGCTTGCCGTTCGTTAACTTTTGGAAAAAAATCGAGTTGTGAACTTTTATTACACATTAAAAATGAAGTTCTTAAACATGTCAACTTGACCAGATAGGAAACCATTTGAAAACCTTGAACAGTGTCTTGAGACAAACCAGGCTTTTTTTCCTTTTCTTTTTTTAAAAACTGCGTTTGTCACTAACCAAAAACCGACGTCTTTAGGTAAAAATAATAATGCCGATAGTTCTGGTTGTCTGGCCCCTTAAGGGCTGAAGCTCCAATCTTGGGCGCATTTCTTATTGCCGGAACTTCTTCCTCACCTCCCGCTGGACGACGAAACCGGATGATGGCAGAGCCGGTAAGCGGACACTTACCTCGTGTGGCCCTGCTCGACGTCGGGAGTGGACGGACTCTCGGCCGGTGGATCGGCTGCCTTGGCCTCTTTGCCGTCTCGCGGTTTGGGGTTTTCTGGGCGTCTGCATGGGTAACCGAGGTTGCGGCGGGAGGGACGTGGGTGTGGGGGCTGACCTGGGGTCTCATCTCGTCCATCTTCCTTGTCGTCTTCGCCGCCGTCCTCCCTAAACCACCTTTGGCGAGGAGGCCCCGTGCGGGGCGGTGGTCCACCACCCAGGCCACATTGGGCGTCACCGGTCTACCTTGCTCTGCCGCGCCCTGGTACCTTCCATCACTTCTCCCCGCACAGGATGTTGGAAAGCTGTGGTCCGCATCCACGTGGTCTCCGCACGTATTCAGGGGGGAAGCGTCGCCTGCGGTGGGGCCGGCGCCGTGAGGGTCTGGCCTTCGCGAGCACGCTCCGGTCCCGGGTTCTTTCCCCCACGCTCACTGTCCCGGTAATTCTACTGGGAATTGGGTGGAGGACCCCTGCCATGCGGATAGCGTCCGTAACGGTTAGGGTCCCCCGCAGAGTCACCGACCTGCACTGCGGCGGCGCATCTGCCTCTGACATTGGCTGCGTCCGCCCCCTCCTCTCCTTCAACATCTGACTCCGCAGTCTGTCCACCTCTTCCACTGCCAAGGGACTTCCTGGGAGTCTTCTTTATGGCAGTCTGGTGTGCAAATACAACTTCCTTGGTGTCATTCCTGGGGATGAAACCATATTCGTTACATTGAAGCATTCTGTTGTTCCCCAATCCTTCGTTGCGATGACCTTCTTGTGCCGGCAGGCGGCGCCCCTGTGAGGCGCTGCCGCCCATATTGTTGGGCTTGGTGCCGCTAGGGGTTGGGGGGGGTGGGGGGAGGCTGAAGGGGGA
>NW_024420442.1:723100-737476 GCF_014898765.1 Herpailurus yagouaroundi | reverse complement strand
CCCCCCCCCCCCCCCCCCCCCCCCCCCCCCCCCCCCCCCCCCCCCCAGCTGCAGCCAGAGGCGGCCGGACGTGGATGTCGGCCCCTCTGCTCCTAGGTGTGGTAACTCGATGGTAACTAGGCAGGAGGCGGGGCTTCTCAGGGCTCTCTTGGGGTCCGCTCTCTGCTGCCGATCGGACGCGGCGCTCGTTTCTCACGTGTTTTTCCCAACACCGAAGTAACTGGTGTTCTTCTGATTATAAAAACAGTACACGTTCGATATAAAACATTCAGAAGATATAGAAAAGTATAAAAATATGTAAAAACTGGGGCTCCTGGGTGACTCAGTCGGTTAAGCCCCCCTCCCCTCTTGGTTTCGGCTCAGGTCAGGGTCTCACGGTTCCGGAGTTCGAGCCCCACATGGGGCTGCGTGCTGATCGTGCAGAGCCTGCTTGGTATTCTCTTTCCCTCTCTCTCTGCCCCGTCACTCTCAAAACAAATAAATAAACTTAAAAAACATGTAAAAAGTATGTGTAAATCTGTTACCTGGGCAAAACCACTGTTACATTTTTGGTGTCTGTCGTTCCAGAATTACATACATGTATTAGTAAATATCATCATGAGTACTAGAAATTGTGTATTTTAATGGTATTATAATACTAGCTCATAACCAGATTTTCCAGCCAACACTGAATAGACACGTGTCTATGCCAACCAGTAAGGACGTATGTCATCATAACGTCATACTTATATCATTATGTGTAATTAACGCAAGGGGTACTGTAGTGTTGAAGTTTTATAATTTATTTGCCCAACTTATTATGTGTTGATATAAATACAGTTTTTAATTTCTTAAAGAGCATCTCACCTGCAATTGAAATTTGCAGAGGAATTTTTTATATCCCACATAGCATTCCTTAGAAATAAATACATAAACATAGAAACCTATATAAAGGCATACGTTTATACATAAATATATATAATATATTATATATATATATGGCAAATGTTAACTGCTTAAGTAGATATATAAGTTATTCGGTTGTTTTGTTTCCAGGGTCTTTCAGGATTTATAGATGAATCTATTATAGGAATCTAGAAGAAGTGTTTTAAGAGTACAAAGGAGGGAATAATTTATTTGAGATGGAACTATGGGGAAAGCTTTATGGAGAAGTTAACATTTGCACTAGTTTTTATAGGAGGCAAGAGGAAGGGCATTCCGTAAAGAAAGTTTAGAATTTTTAAAAAGGTGAACAAGGAGTCAGCAGGGAGAGTCTTAAATTGACGATTAACTCGGTGAATTCACCACTGTATTCAGAAATTGGCATTCAAACAGTTTACCAGTAGTGATCTCATTTATTTTTATATGTATTGTGTGTATATTTGCTGTGCGTATGTATATAATGAAGGGTATAATTTATACTATTTTTTTCAAAGTATGAAGTGAAATTTAAGATGTGGTCAAAATCAGTGTCTTCATAAGCGAGACATCAATTTTGGCAGTGAAACCTGAAGATATAGACATCCTTCCAGTTTAATTAAAAGAAAATAATTTTAGGGTCGCCTGGGTGGCTCAGATGGTTAAGCGTCCGACTTCGGCTCAGGTCATGATCTCGCCATTCATGAGTTTGAGCCCCGCATCAAGCTCTGTGCTGACAGCTCAAAGCCTGGAGCCTGCTTGGGATTCTGTGTCTCCCTCTCTCTCTCTGCCCCTCTCCAGCTTGTACTCTCTCTCTTTCTCAAAAATAAATAAAAACATTAAAAAAATAAAAATAAATAAAAAAATAAAAGGTAATTTTAAAAATACAGAGTTTTAATTTGTCAAATATTTTTGATCATGTTATTTACAAATGTACATTGAACACTGGGTGTTATATGTGAGTGATGAATTAACTAAATTCTACTTCTGAAACTAACATTACAGTATATGTTAACTAACTGGAATTTATGTTGTATTAAAAAATATTTTTTAAGCTTATTTTTGACAGAGAGCACACAAGTGGGGAGGGGCAGAGAGTGAGGGAGACAGAGAATCTCAAGCAGGCTCTGAGCTGTCAGCTGTCAATGTAGGATAGAGATCACCGCGGTGTTTAATGAACCCAAGAGCTATAGAAAGATAGAATTTGAGCAGCATTTCCTATGGCCTGTTTATTTTCAGACCCACCCTCCCAGGTAATCACTTGGATGGCAAAGATCTTTGAACAGTTGGTGAATTGGTGAATAGTTTCTGCTTCCCAAAGCCTTTTGGACTCTTCAATCTGTTCATCAAACGGTACCTGTCGAGCGCCGAAGTCGGCCTATATGGCATGGTTGAGGTGTTTGCGAAGTTTGCAAGCTGGTTGAAAAAATGTCTTCGACCTTCGTAGATTTGGATACGGAAAGTGGTTACCAACCATCTTGCGTTGCCTGGAACTGTTCAGTTTTAGCACTGAAAGTGTGTCTTGGGAAGCCCCTCAGTCCTAGGCAGACCAGATGGTCGGTTATCCTAGGAGAGATTCAATAGTGCATCTTCTTGATTCCTTATGCCTAATGTGAACCAGAAAGAGGGCAAAAATTTGTATGCGAATATTATGGATGTGAACTTGTCCTCCCCTTGCCTTCTTGGGATAACAGCACAGGGAAAAGGAGGATCTAAAAGTAAAGAAATCCGTCTACTCTGATTGATTCCTTTGTTTCCCAAAGAAAACTAGGGAATCAGGATCCTTACTGATATTTTGGATGCGGGGCCAAGAGTTGAAATTTATCTTGCCACGGGACGACAGTCCGTTCGCCTGAAGGTGGCTGCTCATTGCCTTGGCTGGTCGGAGTGTCGGAAGCAATCTCTGTCATAGACACATGGCGAGGTTTGATTGAAGAAGAAAAGAATGCAAGTGAAATTGTGAAACATAATCATTTCGTTTTGGTAAATGGCCATCAGGCCGGTGGGGTAATAGTAGACAGATGTCCACGTGTTTTGACACTTTGAGCTCTTGATAAATGGTGGAAGTCAACATCTGGGGAGAAATTATCATTTATTCACACAAGTATTGCCTTGCGGGTAAACGTTTATTCAACACGTACTATGTGTCAAGCACCGTGCTGAGGGTTGAGGGAAGACTGATAGCTTGTGAGGAAATTGATTATTATCTCAGTTCAAAAAAAAATTTTTTTGAAGTTTTTATTTATTTTTGAGAGACAGAGTGCAGGCGGGGGAGGGGCAGAGTGAGAGAGGGAGGCACAGAATCTGAAACAGGCTCCAGGCTCTGAGCTGTCAGCACAGAGCCCGATGCGGGCCTTGAACTCAGGAACCCCGAGATCGTGACCTGAGCTGAAGTCAGACGCTTGACCGATGGAGCCACCCAGGTGCCCCAATTATTATCTCAGTTTCAGTAAATTTATATCCTGTGAAAATGAATGTGAATTTCTTTGTTACCTTTTACGGTAGGGGGGAAGTCAGTCCAATATCGGATGGGATGGTTGAGGGAACAATGGTATATATACGTTTTTAAATGCCAGATGGTTAAAGGAAACTTGGACTATTTTAGAAGTTGGCTGCGATATCTTACGGAGTCTGTCCCAGGTTGTTTGAATAGACTGAATGGTAGTATGATTTTTGAGGAGTGAGGGGAGTTTCAACTTTATTTTTAGAAGCAGCCAAAATGTAGAGTCAACGCTGTGCATAAAGTGGGTGAGTAAACCAGGGAATGTGATTTTGATTTAAACAAATAGTTGGAGACTATGAAAATAGCGATCCCATTTTTTTTCTTAGGTGGCTTATAAACTTACTCCAAAGACATTTCTCAAAAAGGAGTTCTAAAAGGATCTTGAATCTATAGCACAATGGTTGGAAAGTGTGTATTTCGCTAAGACGAGAGCTTTAAGGGAACACTTGTCTTCTGAAGTATACTTGTTGCTATGTGCTTTTAAATCACATTCAATAACACACAAGCCTGTTATTACAACTAGTTAAGGAAAAATGACGCTTGCAACCCCGACACTTTAACAAAAGTAATGTTTTTACGGTCTGTTTTGTTACATAACAGTCACTTCTCATAATGTACGATTTTCCATTATGGATTTTCAGGGACGCCTGGGGAGCTCAGTCGCTTGAACATCTGACTCTTGATTCTGGCTGCGGTCATGCCCTCACGGTTCGTGAGTTCGAGCCCTGCGTCAGGCTCACTGCTGACGGTGCAGAGCCTGCTTGGGAGTTTCTCTCTCTCTCTCTCTCTCTCGCTTGCTCAAGAAATAAACTTTAAAAAAAATTTAAAACAAAAATAAGATGGAATTTCACTTTGGGTTTTACACGTCAGCCACCTGAAGCCGCAATAGACAAGCAAAGCAAACAAACAGTACACTTGTTTTAGGCTGGAAAGACTCTCCACGGTTAGCTGCCCTTTTGTGTGCAGGTAGTTCGGACATGCATGTTTGAAATATCAGGGTTGAGACTGTCTTTTGTCTCCCGCGATGTGTCCCGGCTTCCCAGGAGTGACTGCCGCTCTAGGAGCCTGTAGCTGGTGAAATGAGGGTTACTGTATATGACTTCGTGTGACTTACAGAGCAGCCCAACAGAGCCCTCCATGGGGAGGCACCATATGTGGAGAATCCGGCAGTTTAATGGAACACACAGAGGAGATTTGTAATGTGTTATAAACGCAATTGTTAGTAGACGCCGTGTGATGAAAAAGTCTGGTACCTTCTGGGAAGCAAGGACTTAGTATTGCCGTTGCGAAAGTTCTTCGAGAATTATAATTAAAGTAAGGGGTACGAAAATGGTTACGGTGGACAGAGAATTACAGACAGAGAATTTTGGAAACTGCCACAGTCTGGGGCAGGGGGGAGGAAACTGTGGGTTTGTGGTTTTCTTTTCATTTTTCTTTCCTTTTTTAATTTTGATTTTTGTTTTGGAGAGCGAGCGAGCACGCGAGGCGGCGAGAGGGGCCGAGGGGGAGACAGAGAGAGGCTCTCAAGCAGGCTCCACGCTCAGCTTAGCGCGGAGCCCGACGTGGGGCTCGATCCCGACACCCGGGGATCATGATCGGAGCTGAAATCAAGAGCCACCCAGGTGCCCACAGTTTTCTCTTATGAAATGCAAAGAAGCCAACACCGGACAGATGAGATTGACAGAACTCTATCAGTCACCTACCATCACAGCCCGGGGAGGGGTGGGGTGGTAGGGTCCCACATGCCATAGAAGGACACAAGGGTGTTGTGCTTGGGAGCACAGCCAACTAGTGGGGGGGTCTGTGGGAGGAAGGTTGTGTGACCCTTGGTCCTCGCAGGAGGATGAGATTGGTTTGTTTGAGTAATTCCGTGGTTTGGCAGGAACTGAAACCCTCTCCTGCAGGATAAACAGGCACGGTGCCTGGGCCCCTTGATAAGGAGGATTGTTTGGTGAGGGGACTTATCTCAGGAACAGAACAAGGAGGACGACTGTGATTAGGCCATTGGAGGCTCTGCCGAGGTCACCAGGTCTCAGGCAGCACATCGTAGTAGGCCTTAATTTGAGGCTTTACAAACGGAATAAGTTAAACGATAAAATAAATAACAGTCATACCGGATTATAATCCGTAGAATACATATCCAATGAGCCCACGCATACGTAAGTAAATAATTGAAAAAGCAACAACCCTTCCTTGCAGAAAAATATACTTAACACAGGTAGAAGGAAAGAGAAGAATAGAAAATCACTCTTAAACCTCCCCCCACCCCAGTGGTAACTGTTACTAGAAAAATCCACTGAAGGATGTGAACCTTAGCGGGCAAAGTTTTGTGCAGCAACAATGAACTTTGTACAGTCTCAAAATGCCTTCTCCAAGACATCTATTACGTACAAAGAGAACAGTAGTAACCTTATAGTAGAGAAAGCTGGCGGCCACTACCTTAACCAAGTGATCAAGGTTAACGGTCAGTAGTGATGAGACAGAGACCTCATGTACCCCCATGTACCCCCAACATGATGCGCTGAGAAAGGTGCATCCCCACCTCGGTAGTGGTCTTGCAAAGAATGCATAACTTCAGTCTAATCATCAGAAAACGTGTGAGAAGTCCGAGTTGAGGGACATTCCAGAAAATAACCGGCCAGTACACTTCCCAAGTACTAGGACATGAGTATACTTGAGTATACCTAAGTTTTTATACTTAGGTATAAATCTAATAAAATGTATACAGATCATCTGAGGAAACCCACAAAACCCTGATGAATGAAATCAAAGAAGAACTAAATAAGTGAAAAGATACTCCAGGTTCATGGATAGGAAGACTCGATACGGTCAAGATGATCGTTTCAACCAACTTGGTCTATAGATTCCGTGCAATTCTAATCAAAATCCCAGCAAGTTATTTTGTGGATATTGACAAGCTAATTCTAAACTTTATATGGAGACGAAAATGACCCAGAATAGCCAACGTAATATGGAAGGAGAACAAAGTCGGAGGGTTGACGCTATCTGACTTCAAGGCAATAACTGAGACAAGGTAGTATGGACGAAAGAATAGACAAGGATAGACAAATTGAACAACAGAGCAGAATAGAGAGGCCAGATATAGACCCACGTAAATATAGTCAACCGATCTTTGACAAAGGAACAAGAGAAATACAATGGAGCCAAGGTAATCTTTTCAAAAAATAATGCTGGAACACTGGATATCCACATGCCAAGAAATGAATCTAGATGCAAACCTTATACCCTCAGCTCAAAATGAATCACAAACCTAAAGGTTAAACACAAAACTATAAAAACCAGAAGATAACGTAGGAAAATCCTATATGGCCTGAGGTATGACAATGACTTTTCAGATACCACACCAAAGACAGGTCCATGAAACAAATCACTGCTACGCGGGACATCATTAAAATGAAAAACCTGTGCTCTGCAAAAGACGATGCCAAGTGGATGAGAAGACAAACCACAGACTGGGAAAAAAATATTTGCAAAAGACGTCTGGCAAAAGAGTGTTATCCAAAGGTTTGCAAAAAATTCTTAATTTTCTTAATGTTTATTTATTCTTGAGAGAGAGGGGGCGGGTAGAGAGAGACAGGGAGACACAGAATCCGAAGCAGGCTCCAGGCTCCAGGCTCCAAGCTGTCAGCACAGAACCTGACGCGGGGCTCGAACCCATGAACTGTGAGATCATGACCTGAGCCGAAGTCGGACGCTCAACCGACTGAGCCACCCCGGCGCCCCAGGGTGCAAAAAATTCTTAAAACTCAAAAATGAGAAAACAAGACGAACAAAATGTGTTTTGATTAAAAAATAGGTCAAAGACTTTGAACAAAAAAACCTCACCAAAAGAGGATACACAGGTGGCAAACGAGCACGTGAAAAAATGCTTCACGTCACATGTCGCCAGGAAAATGCGAATTAAAACAACAGTGAGATACCACCACCCACCATTAAGAATGGCTATAATCTGGGGGCACCTGGACGGCTCAGCCGAGCGTCCGACTTCAGCTCGGGTCGTGGTCTCGCAGCTCGTGAGTTTGAGCCCCGCACTGGGCTCATCGCCGTCGGGGCGGAGCCCCCTTCGGATCCTCCGTCCCTCCTCTCTCTGCCCCTCCCTCGCTTGCACGCTCTCTCTTTCACAAATAAATAAACATGAAAAAAAAATAAAACCCAAAGCAAAGAATGGTATGATCCGGAGCAGTGACACCACCAAACGCTGATGAGAATGCAAGGTAGTACAGCCACTCTGGAAAACAGTTGGGAATTTCCTCCTCAAACTCAACATGCTTTGACCCTGTGACGCAGCAATCACCCTCCTTGCTATATACCCAAACGACCTGGAAGATGTACATCCACGTGAAATCCTGCACTTGAGAAGAGTTAACAGCCACCTTTTCCAGAATTGCCCAAACTTAGAAGCAACCAAATTGTTCTTCGGCAGGTGAATGGTTAAGTAAACGGTGGCACGTCCGGGCAACGGAATAGTATTTAGCCCTCAAAAGAAATCACTTATCAAGCCACACGTGAAAAGACACGGAGGGAACTTCCATGCATATGACTAATCGGAAAAGCTACTACATACTGTATGATTCCAGCTATGTAACACTCTGGAAAAGACAAAACGACCAAGACTGTTAAAACGCTCAGTGGTTTCCAGGGTTTGAGGGGAGGATGGATGGGCAGAGCACCGAGGAGTTTTAGGGCAATGAGAATTCTCTGTATCCATACTGTAATTACGAATACATGTCATGGTACGTTTTTTTTTTCACTTATGCAGCGATTAGTTTATGTACTATAGGGAATTGACTCCCGTGATTATAGAGACGGAAAAGTCCCAAGATCTGCAGGGCAAACTGACAAGCTGGAGACCCAAGAAAGCCAATAGTTTAGTTCTAGCGTGAGTCCGTAGGCCAGAGAACCAGGAGATTCATTGGTGTAGCTCCAATCTCAAGGCTAGCAGGCTGGAGACACAAGAAAGCTGATATTTCAGTTTGAGTCCAGAGGCAGGAAGAAAAATGGTATCCCAGTTTGAAGACTATCAGGCAGGAGTTATTCTCTTACTCGGGTGAGGGTTATTATTTTTGTTCTTGTCAAACCTTCAACTGATTAGACGTGGCCCACCCGCACTAGAAAGAGTAATCTGCTTCATTCAAGTCTATCAATTTAAATGTTAATCTCGTCGGAAACACCCAGAATGATGTTTAACCAAATAACTAGGCACCCTGTGGCCCAGTCAAGTCGACATATAGAATTAACCATAGTCACTATCTTTATTCAAACTTATAGAAGTTACAACACTAAGAGTGTTTGGATTCTCTGCCTCCCTCTCCTTCTGCCCCTCCCACCCTCTCTCTTTCTCTCAAAAATAAACATTTAAAAATGTAAAATAGAGCTACCCTATGACCCAGCAATTGCATTACCAGGCATTTATCCGAAGGATACAAAAACGCCGATTCAAAGGGCACACGCACCCCAATGTTTATAGCAAGCGCTGTCAACAATTTCCAACATTTGTAAAGACCCCAAATGTCCATCAACTGACAAATGGCTAAAGAAGATAAAGAACATGACTCAGCGATCAAAAAGGATGAAATCTTGCCGTTTGCAACAACATGGATGGGACTAGAGTAAACTGTGCTAAGGGAAATAAGTCAGGCGGAGAAAGACGAATGCCATATGATTTCAAACATTCATATGTGGCATGTAAGAAACAAAACAGATGAATACAGGGGAAGGGAAGGAAAAATAAGATAAAAACAGAGAGGGAAGCGAACTATAAGGGACTCTTTTTTTTTTAATTTTTTTTTTCAACGTTTATTTATTTTTGGGACAGAGAGAGACAGAGCATGAACGGGGGAGGGGCAGAGAGAGAGGGAGACACAGAATCGGAAACAGGCTCCAGGCTCCGAGCCATCAGCCCAGAGCCCGACGCGGGGCTCGAACTCACGGACCGCGAGATCGTGACCTGGCTGAAGTCGGACGCTTAACCGACTGCGCCACCCAGGCGCCCAAGGGACTCTTAAATAAAACAAACTGAGGGTTGCCGGGGCGGGGGGAGAGGTGGGGGAAGGGGCTAAATGGGCGATGGGCCTTAAGGAGGGTACTTGTTGGGATGAACACTGGGTGCTATACGTCAGTGAGCACTGGGGGTTATAGGGAAGTGATGCATCACTGAATTCTACTCCCGAAGCCAGTATTCCACTATATTTTAACTAACTTGAATTTAAATAAGAACTAAAGAAAAGAAAATAAAAGAATAGAACAGAAAAGAACAGAAAAGAAAAGAAAAGCAGTGCAGTTTCTGATAAATACGGAAATGCATTGCCTAGTTCCTCCTTTAAGGCATGACTTCCTGCTCAACTATGGGCAGTGGGATCAGTCTTATACGTGAGACACATCTGTCAAGAACGAGAGAAATATTCGCTTTTAATAACAATGATGGTGCTGAGAAGCTGTTTTCTGAGTTGTGGATTTCATTTTTAATAGGTTTATCTGTTCAAAACTATACTAGAAAGTGGGTCTCTGTCGTGCACGGGCGGTGTCTCACCGATCTTTGTATCTCCGGACCACCTAACACACCGCCCGGCTCTCAAAAGCGAGTTAATGAATGTGGGGTTTTTTTTTTTTTTCTTTTTCAACTACTACACATATTAGGACTTGCAGATTTTAGGCTGCCGGAACGGGCTCTCCGTTGGTGAAATAGAAATGTGTCCAGCGGGAGCAGGTTGACATAACCTGTGAAATATACCGATCAAACGAAATTAACGCGTTTCCGTGGGTGGCTTAGCTGCTTGCTAAGGGTGTCGGATTCCCTGCTTTCAAATATTTTATAAGCCAGTGGCAGCCTGCTGAAAGACAGTGTACTTGTTCAATTAATATTGCCCAGGCTCGTTTAGTGTGTGTGTGTGTGTGTGTGTGTGTGTGTGTGTGTGTGTGTTTACTACCAGGTGGGGCAGCCGGAGGAAAGCACATTGCTTTGCTCTGTTTCTTCATCTTCCGATCCACCCCCTAGTGGTGAAATCCAGTCACTCCCCTCAGGCTTTGCCTCGGAGCTGCTAGGGCGGGGGTGGCTCCCTGGAGAGCCAGCTCAACCCTCACTCCACTAGGTGGCATTCGACTTGCCATCCAGGAGGGACATAGTAACTGTGGAGAAGAGAGGTCAAGGTCATAGGTTATATCCTCTTGCTCCCAGCTCTCAGAGGTAAAGCAGCTCTGAGGAGGCTCTGAGTAAGATGGCTGTGAATTTTAACGACCCAACCTGTGGCTTCTTCCAGAAGGAAGTTGTGGAGTTCCTCAATAAGCAAATCCTTCGAAATGGAGTCAGCCCACAGTTCTACCTGATGCAGATGTGCGAGTCCTGGCGTGACTTGGAGAAAAAGCTGCGTGACATCCTGACTGACTCGGCAGTGTCGGGGGCCATGAAGGAAGCCTGCGCCTGGAGGACCCTGGCCCTGGCAGTGCGCATGGCCGAGAAGCAGAAGCGCGAAGACACCCGGAAGGTGAGGAAACTCCAGGATCAACTCCATGAGCAGAAGCTGTTCACTAATGTCTTGGTCGGCACGGTAAACAAACTCAGGAAGACACGAGAGAAGGAGAAGGAGAAGGCCCAGACCCAGCTTCAGGAAAACCTCATGCTGCTCCGTGGGGTCGAAGCAGAGCGAAACACGCTCAGGAGCGAGCTGCTCAGGGTGCTGGGCACCCAGCCCCAAATGCAGGAAGGGGCCGTGGGAGAGAGTTGGGACCAGCAGGCACAGACATCAGGTATGGTTGCTTTTGCTCAGGCTGCAGCAAGTTACCGGACAGGGTGGGAGGCAGTGAACAAGTTCCTGGACAGGGCGGGAGGCGGTGAAAGAAACAAGCCCCGAGTCTGTTACTCCTCCTGGGACTGCTGCTTTTTTTTTTTTTTTTTTTTTGGTGGTGGTCCTGGGGTTGGGGGGAGAGGCCCAGGAGGAGGAAGGGATCTCTGGATGGGGCGATGACCAGCAGGTGCCTCTTTCTCCCTTGCTCTGAAGTCCTGGGGGCCTGGGCTTCGTTAGGTGGGTCCACGGCCACCCCTCAGTCCCTCTGAATCCTTTTACTCATTCCTCCCCCCGCCCCGCCCGCATTTTTCTCTCCCAGGAGCGGCAGCAGAAGCAGAAACTACAGGAGAAGGACAAAGAGAAGGAGAAGCAGAAGCTGTAGCAGATGCGGCGGCAGTTTCTGCCGTGAGGGATCCCACACCCGACTGGAGGGGTAAGCACTCCCACTACAAGAAGTTCTCGCAGCAGCGGTTCAAGAGGGAGGCTGCCTTCTCTGGCTCGGCAGGTCGCAATCCCCGGCGCCACGCCGGAGACTGGGATTGCGACAGGTGTCATTCAGTGAATTTCTCGTGGCGAAAGAAGTGTTATAAGTGTAAAAAATTCCTGTACGCAGAGGAAGGTGAGGGCTTTTACCCTGGCAGGAATGTCTCTGAATTCTAACAAATTTATTTCCTGATGCTCCCTTCTGATTTAGAAATGGAGCCAGAGCCTGGTTTTTTGTTGTTATTACTGTTTTTTGAACAGCAGGCAGAAATTTATTAGGGTGTAAGATTGGAAAGGAAGAGTAGTAGGAGAGCTCTCTTTATAGAGATGGGGGCATTCGCTTTAAGGGGCATGTTGTTGATTAGATATTATGTCAAAACAGATAAAAAGGAAAAAGGTCATCTTGACCCTTGCCAGCCCTTAACATCTCACCTACCCGCTTCAGGCTCTGAGTGAGTTATAATAGTTAAATAGTTCAATCGTTTTCTTAGTTTTAGGTCTACAACTTGCTTTCAAACGTTCTTTCGCTGATTCGATAACATTTGGGAAACACACGAACAAAGTAAAGAGAATAAAAATCACACAAAATGCCAGCCCCTAGAAACAATCCTTAGAACACAGTTTTGCCAGGCTTCCGTGGTTGTGCACAGATGTACACATGCACAAACACGTATGTACATGAATGCAGAAACATGCTGGTTTTTTTTTTTTTTTTTTTCAAAATGAAATTGAACTGTGCTTATATCTCAGGAAACGTCTGTAAAGAAATGACATTCATTTAAATAGGGGAAATTGAGGGATACGTGCGTGCACACATGAAATGCTAATCCAGCCACCTGGGGACAATACCCTCCAAAATTTAGTTGCATCAATTTTCAACCCTTTTTACTTGTGTGTATGTTGTTCTTGAAATTAACTTGTTCTTCTTATTTCTAAAGTAAAGCACTGAAAGTCAGAAACAGCGGAGAAGCAAAAAGAAGAAAATACCTCTTAAGCATAATCTCATTATTCAGAAAATCATTATTCTTATCTAGATCCGTTTTAAAGATGTTAAATGTTCAATGCTATTAAATGTTTAATAGTTACGTTAAGCTATACTTATGCATACATAATACATATAAGAATTTAAAAGCTGCATATATGTCACACATCTTCCACTCCTACTTTCTTGAGGATCGGTTATGATAGTTTTCGTTTGCATTCCAAGTTCTTGATTTCATGCTCAGTTCATTTATTTTCGTCCATTTCCCACAATGTTTAAAGATGAGAAATTTCTGTCAAGTGTGATGTGGTCCTTACATCAGAAAAAGAGTACGTATTTATATATGTGTGTGTCTATACACACATATCTGATGCTGCTGATTAAAATGGTAAAAATTGAGAGGGAAGAATTTTACTATGCAAATTTTTTAAACGTGTTTTCGGACTACCTCTCCTCAATCACCACGGGCTGCAAACTTGGGAGAACAGGCATGGGATCGTTTCATCCATGCCAAGATTAGGACATTTGCACTAAATTTTTCTGTGGCAATAACTTTCTGAAAATCGCCTGTGTTTATGTTAATATGGAACAAAAAGTTTTGACATCTGGAAAAATGGCCCCAACTGTATTTTTGTAGGGAGCACTTCATGTAAACTGAATGTGTGATATTAATTAGAATATACTGTAAGCCACGTTGTGAACTTGAAGACATTAATGTAGTGAAAAATGTATAAGAACCTATGGAATTAATCCACATGAATGTACTGTTTGTTTCGTTTAAAAGTTGTAATAGTAAGAACATGTTTTCTATTGATTTTTGATACTGTGTTTTCGGATATTTTAGGTTGCTTTGAGGGGTTTTAAGGTAATGTAATGTTCTGGTCATGGGTCAAGTGTGTCAATGTGTAAGAACCACTGAAACTTTAATGGGTACCGCTCAAAATTATATGTGGGGCAGCAATCAGAGTGGAAGAACACTACTGAAAGTTATAATGGGGAAAATACCTATATTCAAAATTAGAGACTTAAATTAAAAAATCGAGGTCCTCATTTTGGCTCACGAAAACGAGAATCCGAAAGATTTTTAGAAGGGCCTTGGAAGGCAGTATTGTTTTGTTTCCTTTCGTTCTGTTTTCGGTTCGTAGGTTTCCAATAGTGTTAGGGGACTCTATCTGGGGCACTAAATGACCTATGCTTTTAGAATCTCTGCTCTTCCCTGAGAGGTAGGATGTCCAGATAAAATACAAGATGCTCAGTTAAATGTGAATTTCAGATAAACGACATATTTTCTTTTTGTTTACGTCCGTACCTGATATTGGAATGTATTTTTTTTGTTTTGTTTTGTAACTTTCGACAAACCCCCCGGAGCGAGATTGGCTTTTACTTTCCTTTTCAAGTAAAAATGGTACAGGCTCTTCTGGCAGAGAGGAACACTCGGACCTTTACAATTTGGACGCGATTTCCGGATCCAGGGACGGAGAACCAGCAAGAAGAAAAGAAAACGGAAACTTTGAAAACATCAACAGTGAAGGTGCAGTGAGTGTGTGAGTTGGGTACGGCAATATATAGCACGATATGGCCATCCCGATTAGTGAAAAGAGACTGGGAACAGGGAATTTGGAGATAAATTGGAAATGTGCGCTCTTGCCCTGGAAGTCTCTTGCTGTCCCTGCGACAGCCTAAACAATCTCTTAAGTGAGCCGTCCCCT
>NW_024420442.1:685216-713100 GCF_014898765.1 Herpailurus yagouaroundi | reverse complement strand
TTTTTTTCAACGTTTATTTATTTTTGGGATAGAGAGAGACAGAGCATGAACGGGGGAGGGGCAGAGAGAGAGAGGGAGACACAGAATCGGAAACAGGCTCCAGGCTCTGAGCCATCAGCCCAGAGCCTGACGCGGGGCTCGAACTCCCGGACCGCGAGATCGTGACCTGGCTGAAGTCGGACGCTTAACCGACTGCGCCACCCAGGCGCCCCTATTTTCTAAGTTTATTTATTTAAAAATTTTTTTAGCATTTATTTTTGAGAGATAGGGAGATATAGAGTATGAGCAGGGTTGGGGCAGAGAGAGAGAGAGACATGCACGCAGAATCCAAAGCAGGCTCCAGGTTCTGAGCTGTCAGCACAGAGCCTGACGTGGGGCTCGAACCCATGAACTGTGAGATCATGACCTGAGCCAGTCAGATGCTTAACCCACTGAACCGCCCAGGCCCCCCTTAAAGTTTATTTATTTATTTTGAGAGAGAGAGAGAGAGAGAGGGAGAGAGAGGGAGAGAGAGCACAGGAGGAGCAGAGAGAGAAGGAGAGAGAAAATCCCAAGCACTTTCAGTGCAGAGCCCGATGTGGGGCTCAAACTCACGAACCTCGAGATCATGACCTGAGCCGAGATCAAGAGTTGGACGCTTAACCGACCGAGCCAGCCAGGTGCCCCACGTCTGTTTTATTTTTAACTTGAACTCTATTTTGAAATAATTTCAAACGTTTAGAAGATTTGCAAGAATACTATAAGTAACTCCCATATTCTCTTTCGTATAAGTAATTCCCATATTCTCTTTAGTAGAAGTAACTCCCGTATTCTCTTTACTTATATTCACAAAGTATTTCCTGTTGAGTTTTGGTAGAAAGCCTTTATTATACAGTTTCCGATATTTCCATTTTACTTATGTTTTTTCGTTTTGAACGAGGAATGGAGGCTGAATTTTTCAAATGCCTTTGCTGCATTAATCATGTTTTTGTCTTTTAGTTTGTTGATAGATTTTGCCGAAGTTGACTGGTTTTTTCATTCCAGAAACAAATGATACTTGGCCACGGTATATTACCTGATGCACGGACAGCTCTGATTTTTTAGCATTCTATATGTATAATTTTTGCATCTGTTTTAAAAAGCCAGATAGTTCTGCATTTTTTCTTTCAGACTACCTTTATGAGGTGCTAGTGTTGAGGCTATATTCGCTGAATAAAATAAATTTGGAAGCTCACCATCAAGTGCTATACTATAGTAGTGTAATTTTTCTTTTAAATTATAGGGGGGACAAACCAGAAGAGAGTCATAAATATGAAGAACAAACTGAGAGTTACGGGAGGGGGTGTGGGGGAGGATGGGCTAAATGGGTAAGGGGCACTAAGGAATCTACTCCTGAAATCATTGCTGCACGATATGCTAACTAATTTGGATGTAAATTAAAAAAAAATTTTTTTTTAATGTTTATTTATTTTTGAGAGAGAGAGAGAGGAGACAGAGCATGAGCAGGGGCAGAGAGAGAGAATGAGACACAGAATCTGAAGCAGGCTTCGGGCTCCAAGCTGTCAGCACAAAGCCCGATGTGGGGCTCGAACTTAGGAACCGCGAGATCATGACCTGAGCCAAAGTGGGATGTTTAACTGACTGAGCCACCCAGGTGCCCCTGGATGTAAATTTTAAAAAAGAAAAAAGAAAAGTTAAAAAATATAAATTATTTTCTGGATAGGTTATTCATTAATATGTTTCTTTTTTTTTTTATTTTTTTTTCAACGTTTATTTATTTTTGGGACAGAGAGAGACAGAGCATGAACAGGGAAGGGGCAGAGAGAGAGGGAGACACAGAATCAGAAACAGGCTCCGGGCTCTGAGCCGTCAGCCCAGAGCCCGACGCGGGGCTCGAACTCCCGGACCGCGAGATCGTGACCTGGCTGAAGTCGGACGCTTGACCGACTGACTGCGCCACCCAGGCGCCCCTCATTAATATGTTTCAAAGAACAAAATTGAATAGAAAGGCAACATTTAGAGCGCCTGAATGTCTCAGTCGGTTGAGAGTCCCAACTTCAGCTCAGGTCATTTTCTTGTGGTGTCTGGGTTCAAGCCCCACATCGGGCTCGCTGCTGTCAGCACAGAGCCCGCTTCGAGGATCCTTTGTCCCCTTCTCTCTCTGCCCCTCCCCCACTCTCTGTCTCTGTCAGCCTCTCTGTCGCTCTCTCTCTGGGTCAGCCTGTCCCTATGTACCCCTTCCCTACTGTCCCCGCAACCCCTGTGGATAAACACGTCTTTTGTTTTTTAAATCCATTCAGTGTTCCTTTATGCAAGATACACTCAAATGCAGATATGTATTATCATTTTCGCCATTTCTTACACAAAAAGGTAGTATCTGTGTAGTCTAAAATGTATCTTGATTTTTTTGTCATTTAGTAACAGGGATCATTTTACTCATTGCAAATAAAGCTTCCTCGCTTTTTTAAAAGGGTTTATTTTGAGAGAGAGAAAGAGAGAGAAAGCACGAGCGAGGGAGGGGCAGAGAGAAGGAAAGCGAGAATCCCAAGCAGGCCTCCCCGTGCAGAGCCCCGATTTGGGGCTTGAACCCCCAACCCGTGAGATCGTGACCCGAGCCACCCGGGTGCCCCATAAACCTTCCTCACCTTTTAACCTGCATAATATTCCATTCTGTGACTGTACCACGCCTACTGATGGACACTAATAGTTTCAATATTTGGTCTTACAAACGACGCCTTAAGAAATTAACATATCCGCATGGCTCTCGTGCAGGCATATCTGTAGGATAAATCCCCTGAAATAGGATTACTGGATCAATAGGCAAAACACGTGTAATTTTGCTAGCTGTTGCTAAATTCCCCTCTACAGGCGTTGAATCATTTTGCATTCCCAAAAGCAGTGCATGACGAGCGGGCCAGTTGTCTGGCAGCCTGGAACGTGTTGAACGAGCGCTGTCGGTTTTCATGGAAAGTACTCTAGGTTGCTGCTTTGCAGCTGCTGTAGAAGTTGCGAAGGAAACAAATGGCACAGTTTCCAATCAGGCATTCTTCCTCCTGGGCCTGAGGAGAATAAGGAAATTAAAAAAAGATGAGGGAGAGGCTTCGGACATGAAGTGGAGACACTTGTCTCATGGCATGGGAGCGGTGGGACAAAGACGGGCGCTGTCCGGGGTTTAATTTATGTCCGGGAAGAGAAGATCGGAAATTGACTGGACTCTATCGGGATTAAGTTTTAGAGAGAGAAGGGGTGGGCATTTGCTGCCATTTGTAGTATTTGCTGCTTTTCTCTGATAAATATTTTATGACCACTGGGTTTGATTTTCATGTTTTGTAATTGAAGGGTAGCTGACGTGCAATCCTGTGTTAGTTTCAGGTGCACAGCAGAGCGATTTGACGGATACACTACAGACCGCTCACCGCGATAAGCACGGTCACCACCTGTCACTCTCCAAAGTTATGCCAATAGAATCGACCGTATTCCCTGTAACTTACATATTTTATTCCTGGCACTTGGTACCTCTTTATCCCCTTCACCTTTTTTGCCCTTCTCCCCACCTCCCTTCTCTCTGGCAACCACCAGCGTGTTCTCTGTATTTGCGAGTCTGCTTCGGTTTGGGTTTGTTTGTTTGTTCATTTGCTTTGGTTATTCGGTTCTACCTACAAGTGAAATCTTGTGGTATTTGCCTTTCTCTGACTTGCTGCACTTAAACTAATGTCCTCTAGATCCATCCGTGTTGTGACAAATGGCGAGATTTCACTTTTTTTTTTTTTATGGTCGAGTAATATCCCATTGTGTATACATGCCACCATTTCTTTACCTGTTCATCTATTGATGGAGCACTTAGAAGGTTCTATATCTTAGCTATTGTGAATAATGCGGCAGTCAACATAAGGGTACATACATGTGTTGGGATTTGTGTTATTTCCCCTTCGGGGAAATACTCAGAAGAAGAATTCCTGGGTCGCATGGTATTTCCATCTTTAATTTTTTGAAGAACTTCTATACTGTTCTCCGTAGCAGCTGCACAAATTTACCTTCTCACCAACAGCGCATAAGGGCTTCCTTTTCTCCACATCCTCGCCCACGCTTGTTATTTCTTGTCTTTTTTGACGGTAACCATTCTGACAGGTGGAAGGTGATATCTCATTGTGGTTTTGATTCACATTTCCCCCATGATGAGTGATGTAGAGCATCTTTTCATTTGTTTGCTGGCCCTCTGGATGCCTTCTTTGGGAAAAAAAATGTCTATTCAGGTCCTCTGCCCGTTGTTTAATTGCATTGGGTTTTCTTTCTTTCTTTCTTTCTTTCTTTCTTTCTTTCTTTCTTTTCTTGTATGGAGTCGTAGGAGTTCTTTACATGTTTTGAATACTAACTCCTTATTGGATATGTCATTTGCGGTATCTTCTGTCATTCAGTAGGTTGTCTTTTTGTTCTGTTGATGGTTTCCTTTACCGGGCGAAAGCTTTTTAATTTGATGTAGTCCCTCCTGTTGATTTTTGCTTTTGTTTCCCTTGACTGAGGATACAGATCTAGGAAAGTATCGCTAAGGCCAATATCCAAGCGATTACTGCCTACGTTGTTTTTAGGAGCTTTAGGGAATAACCGCCTTTCTTTGGTGAGCTGTGCTAGATAACCGAGCATAGATAAAGATGGGAAATAGATTAGGTTACTTCTTGGCTTAATTAGTATTACAAATGCACATTGACTGAGGTTTCCATTTTGGTGCGTGTATGTCCTTAGTAAGTATACTGTGGTAGGATTCAGGGATGTAGGGTGTGATTAAACATCTGCTTCATTAAAAGGGGTGACTAAGGGGTGCCTGGGTGGCTCAGTTGGTTAAGTGTCCGACTCTTGATTTTGGCTCAGGTGTGTGAGTTTGAGCCCTGCATCCAGCTCTACGCCGACAGCGTGGAGCCTGCTCGGGATTCTTTCTCCCCCTCTCTCTTTGCTCCTCCCTCCCACCCTCTCTCTCTCTCAATCAAAAACTTAACAAAAAAAAGAATTACTGCGGTGCCTGGGTGGCTTAGTCGATTAAGCGTTTGACTCTTGATTTTGGCTCAGGTCACGTTCTCGTGGTCGTGAGATTGAGCCCCGTGTGGGGCTCTGTGCTGACAGCTCCAAACCTGCTTGGGATTCTCTCCCTCACTCTCTCTGCGCCTCCCTCACTCATGCACTCTCTCTCTCTCTCTCTCTCTCTCTCTCTCTCTCTCTCAAAAATAGATGAATACACTTTAAAAAAGGGTATGGCCGGGGCGCCTGGGTGGCGCAGTCAGTTAAGCGTCCGACTTCAGCCAGGTCACGATCTCGCCGTCCGTGAGTTCAAGCCCCGCGTCGGGCTCTGGGCTGACGGCTCAGAGCCTGGAGCCTGTTTCCGATTCTGTGTCTCCCTCTCTCTCTGCCCCTTCCCTGTTCATGCTCTGTCTCTCTCTGTCCCAAAAATAAATAAACGTTGAAAAAAAAATTAAAAAAAAAAAATAGGGTATGGCCAAGAAGGGTCACCCCTCTTTCTTCTTGAAACTCTTTTCTCTTGGCTGTGGATTTACTTTTCTTTCCCTGTACTCTGCCAGCTCAGTTTCCATCGATTTCCTTTGATTCTCCCTCTAACCCACCTCTAAATAGTTACATCATCTAGGCTTTTACAACACCGTTCTCTTTTCACTCTATACTTTCTCTGGCAATGGCTTCATCCTCTTTCTTCCATTTGACTCCTAAATGCTGTGGTGTGTGGCCTAGCTCCAGACCTCTACATCAAACCAGCTGTGCCACACCACCTGCTCCAAACTGAACTCGTTAACCCTTTGAACTTGCCTTTAAAGTTGTTTCCTTGGTTAATTGCGACATCTGGAAGTCACTTCTGATTATTTTCTCTCTGCCCCCCCCCCCCCCGTGTCCGATCAGTTACAAAGTCCTGTTGGTGAATCTCTCATGACTTTCCTTCTCTGTCCCACTGCATCTAACCTATTTCAGAACCTTATTCTCTCTCTAGCAAGGTGCGCTGAAATAGCCTCCCCAGCAACCATCACGTCTCTAGTCTCTGCTACCTACCCATTGCCACCGCCCCCAGAATAGACTCTTCCATTTTGCAGCCAACATGAGTATTCCAAAGCTTTTCACGGGGGCGCCTGGGTGGCTCCGTCACTTGAGCATCCGACCTCGGCTCAGGTCATGATCTCACGGTCCGTGAGTTCGAGCCCTGCGTCGGGCTCTGTGCTGACAACTCGGAGCCTGGAGGCTGTTTCAGATTCTGCGTCTCCCTCTCTTCTGACCCTCCCCTGTTCACGCTCTGTCTCTCTTTTTCTCAAAAATACATAAACGTTAAAAAAAAATTAAAAATAGAAATGCCATACAATCCGGTAATTCCGTTACTGGGTATTTACCCAAAGAACACAAAAACATTAGTACAAAAAGATATGTGAACCCTTATGTTTATTGCAGCATTATTTATAATAGCCAAGATATGGAAGCAACTTTAGTGTTGATGAACAGATAAAAAAAATTGTGTTATATAATATATATAATGGAATATTAACTCCACGAGAAAAAGGAGTGACATTTTGCCATTTGTGACAACATGGAGGGACCTAGAGGTTATTATGCTAAGTGAAATAAGCCTCTTATAACTTTTTCTTTTTTTAATGTTTATTTATTTTTGAGAGAGACAGAGACAGAACGTGAGTTTGGGGGGGGAGCAGAGAGAGAGGAAGACACAGAACTCGAAGCAGGCTCCAGGCTCCGAGCTGTCAGCACACAGCCCGACGCGGGGCTCGAACTCACAAGCTGTGAGATCATGACCTGAGCCGAAGTCGGACGCTCAACCGACTGAGCCACCCAGGGGCCCCAAGGCTCTTAAAATTTTAATCAATACTAAGTGAAATAAGGCTCTTGAAACTGTAATCCAGACAATGGAATATTACTCAGCCATAAAAAAAGAATGAAATCTTGCCATTTGCAATGATGTGGGTGGAGCTAGAGAGTATTATGTTCGGTGAATTTAGTCAGTTAGAGCAAGCCAAATACCATATGATTTCACTGATATGGGGAATTTAAGAAACAAAACAAACTATCGTAAAGGAAAATAAGAGAGAGGCAAACCAAGATATAGACTCTCAACTCTAGAGAACAAACGGTTGGTTGTCAGAGGGGAGGTGGGTGGGGGGTGGGGGAAATAGGCGATGGGGATTAACGAGGGTGCTTGTGATGAGCACTGGGTGTTTGTAGAAGAGTTGAATCCCTAAATTGTACACCTAAAACTAATATTACACTGTATTCTAACTAACTGAAATTTAAATAAAAGCTTAAAAATTTTTTTTAAGCAATTCCACATCATCGTAGGACTGAAATCTCTCTTGCCTTAGTGTCTAGAGACCTCTCTCTGGTCTTGGCAGAGTCCCCCGGTTTCAGAACCACCAATGGGGGATCAAATCTTTCTCATGTTGCTACCTCTCTGACCCTTCTTTTGTCATAACATCTCTCTCTCTGTCTCTCACTTCAGCAGAGAAAAGGCCTCCTATTTTAAGGACTCACATGATTAGATCGAGGCCACCCAGATAATCCAGAATAATCTCTGCACTTTAAGGTCCATAATTTAATTGCATCTTGAAAATCCCTTTTGCCACATAACAGATCCCGGGGATTAGGACGTGAACATCTTTTGTGAGCCATTATTCTGCATACCACATAATGAGAGGTGATTTGTGGGAGAAAGAATAAAGTATCGGGCTTGGTAGGTAACTAACGTACTAGTAGTGTTTGGGGCGAGGCATGGTTCAGAATTATAAAAAAACGGGACGTAGAGCGTGGCGCTGTCGTGTCATGAGCTGATGGGCCTATATCTGCAGGATGTTGTCGTTTGAGACCATTTAAGGTTTCAGAGAGTCGTGTTTGAGATTATAGCGGGTGGCAATGTCCTGCTGACCGGTAGAAGGTGACCTTTGTTCGTGTATCCTATGACACGGATGGCCTTAAATTGAGTTCTGGATTTTCTCTAGTCTTAGTCTATGTGTCAAAGCTACATTTAACTATGAAGTAGACAAGATGATTTTTCTGGAGACTGGCTGCAAACCAGAGAAACATTTTTCTCTGCCAGAGACCCGGCCCTCAGCTGTGTGGTCTACAATCCAGATCCTACGTTGTCTGGGGTCTGAGTTTATTCTTTCTCCTCCATTTTCAGATCACAGCACCCTGTTTTCTTTTATCTCTATAACTTAAGTAATATCTTATCACATTATTGATGTGTTGAAAGAAATTTGGGGGCCCCTGGGTGGCTCAGTCAGTTAAGTGCCCGAGTTTGGCTCAGGTCCTGACCTCACGGTTCAGGAGTTCTAGCCCCGCGTCGGGCTCTCTGCTATCTGTACGGAGCCCGCTTCGGATCTTCTGTCTCCCTCTCTCTCTCCACCCCTTCCCTGCTTGCGCTCATGCTATCAAAAATAAATAAACATTGAAAAAAAAAAAAGAGTTTTTGCCCTTATGAGTCGTGTTGCTGAAACTGGGGTCCAAACTTGCAACAGGATGCATGGTTCCTGAGCTTAGCAGCAAGGAAATGTTGGCTGAGAAATTTCCCAAATGTTGCATCGGTTTCTGAGAGAGTTCCTGCCCTCCCCAAAGGGAGGCATTTTTTTTTCTCTCTCTCTTCACCAATTAGATTTAGCCTTTGATAATATGCTGGCTTCTTTGCTTTGCTTCGGTTTGAACCTTGGGTTATATTTGTCCAAATAGTCCTCAGAAGGATCTAGCCTTTCTCCCTGAGTATCAAATTTCAAAGCTCTGAAAGTCCAGTACTGAATCCCCCGGTTCAGATGGGGATTAAATCTTCCCACGAGATTTATGGGTTATCTTCCCACAAGAAAGCTGAATTAAATGGCGTTGGCCCTGCATAAGGAAGCAAGCAGATAGCCCCTTAAGCAAGAACCCCTCTTTTCTTGCTTCCCTTTCTATCCCAAGGCCCTGTGATTTGCTTTCTCCAGCCTATTCAACTTAAAGTTTTTCCTTTCTCCTTCGTTTAGCTCAGTCCTAGATTTAATCAGTGCCCTGGTCTAGCGGACTTCGCCTTCAAAATATACGGTAACTCTGTGACCTGATGGATATGTCAGCTCGATTGTGGTCATGACTTCACAATGTATACGCATATCAGAACATCAAGGTGTGCCCCTGAAATATACACGATGTTTATGTGTCGATTATACCTCCAACAAGCTGGGAAAATATTAAAGAAGTAAAGAAATAAATAGGGGCACCTGGGGGGGCTCAGTCCGTTGAACGCCCGACTTCGGCTCAGGTCACGATCTCATGGTTCGTGGGTTCAAGCCCCACGTCGGGCTCTGCGATGACGGTTTGGCGGAGCCTGGAGCCTGCTTCGGATTCTGTGTCTCCCTCTCTCTCTGCCCCTCCCCTGCTCATGCTCTGTCTCTCTCTCTCAAAAATAAATAAAACATTTTTAAAAACTTAAAAATAGAAATAAATAAATAAATACAAATAAATACAAATAAATAAAACCACTTCTTACGACGTAAATCTCTTGCTTGAAACCATTCAGTGACTGCTGCCTTTCACTGACAGGGAGGATGAAATTCAAAAGTTCTTAATATAACTTAGAGTGCCGTTTATGTCCCGACTACACCCGCAGTACATTTCACACCAGAGTTATAGAGAACTGTCCGGAGATCCCCGCATACCTCATATACTTTTAGACCTCTAGTCTTTTTATTTCCTGTCTGTAGCGTCTTTCCGTATTCGACTGGACAATTCCTGATAGTGGGGGTTTTTTTTGAAGTTTATTTATTTATTCTTAGAGAGAGCATGAGCAGGGGAGGGGCAGAGAGAAGGGGAGACAGAGAGAATCCCAAGCAGGCTCCGCACTGTCAGCACGGAGCCCGCTGTGGAGCTGGATCTCAGGAAGGAACCGTGAGACCGTGACCTGAGCCGAACTCAGGAGTCAGGCGCTTAACTGACTGAGCCACCCAAGCGCGCCCCTGAGAGTGTATTGATTTTCCTCTTCTGAATTACTATAGTACCTGGTGCTTACCTTTATCCCCGTGCTTGAAATGCCACAGAATAACCGTTTATGTGACTATTTTTATTTTGAGAGAGAGAAAGAGCGCATGTGCGAGCAGGGGAGAGGAGCAGAGGGCGAGAGAGAGAGAGAGAGAGAGAGAGAGAGAGAGAGAGAGAGGATCTTGAGCAGGCTCCATGCTCTGTGCGGAGCCTGGGGTGGGGCTCGATCCCACGAACCTGGGATCACGACCTGAGCCGAAATCAAGTCTGACGCTCAACCGACTGGGCCCCCAGGCCCCCCTACCTGAGTGTTTTCATCCTTGAAGGAAGGACGAATATCCTCCTCATCTCCATTTCTGCACAAAAGACTCCCTGAGATGTGTATACGTTTACTAAAACGTGTGAGAAATGGGTAAGTAATATAACGATTGCCTGTAGTGCAATTTTATCCACGCGAAAGGTCAAGTATATGACAAAAGGTGGCTGTGGAACTGGGGAAAGCCTTAGATGATAATAATGCCACTGGATTGCCGAACGCCACGCTGTATTATGACAAGTGACTAATCAGAGCCGTGGCAATTTCAGGCAGATTCAATTATATATCGACGGATTCCAGTGACTCAAGGGATACCTTGGTTGTGAATTCATCCTTTTCTTTGAATATTCTGCATGCTGCCTCAAACGACCTCACCTAAGCAGCCCCACAGCACGGCACGATGTCAGGCCAGAAGTCTGCTGCCGTTGGGGCTGGGTTCCGTTAAACGCCAATAGAAGGTGATCCTAATTGATGATGGAGACTCCTGACATCGAGAACTGAGAAGCTGAGCCATCAAACACCCATCATCGTACAGGACCTGAATCAGTGGGGCTGCGGTTGGCTTTTAGTGAAGGTTTTCCGATAATCTCATTTACGTCCACAGGAAGCCTTCTCTTCTGGGTCCGAAAATAGGATCGCTTGAAAGATGGCATATAATAACTAATAGACTAGAATCTCGAGAGAACCCGGCTCAGAATTCAATAACGTTTAGGGTGAATAAAATAAATCCGTATCTCTACCAGCATGTAGTGTCAATTCATTAATGGTAGACAGCATGATAATTATCGATAGCATTTCCGATCCTTTGTTTAGAGCCTGTGCAGCACAACAACAAGTTAGGCTTTTAGGACAAGAAATGATCGTGAGTGATGACGCGCTCTTCTGTACTTGGGACTGTACAGTTGCATCAAATGGATCATAAAGTCACAGCTGGTCTATTTTCCATCAGCACCCCGACCGCCTGCTTCTCAGATACGGGCAGCCTGTCAGAATGACTGAAATAATATGGTCATTTCTACCTCATTTCGTTTCTTATCAAGCAAGCATTTGTCTGTTTTCCCCATTGGTTCTAAAGCTAAGCCGTCAGCCTGTAGTGCTACAACAGGACCACTCACTGTCGATGCGCTTCTGATATTGACTAAATATTGACTAAACACGCCCATCACGGAGGATTGGTGGGTATTGTCCTTATGCAAATTTTAGGCCCTTTCTATGAGTCCTCAATTTCTCTTTCCTGATTATTACAAGCACCTCCCAATAGGAAATGTTCAGCAAGTGACCTGTTACCTTTTCTTACTCTACGTCTCAAAGGAACCTTAAGAAGTTAGCACGGAAATTTATGTGCATCGTATAGCTACAGAGCTACAGTAAAGGGCCTTTAGGTGTACTCTGATGTAACTGTGTATTTTTCTCTTCCCTCCATGAAATTATTACCTTAGAATCAAAAGTAGGGTTGGTTTGCATTACGGCAACCTGATTCTTGCCCGGATTTGTTCTCTCACCCTGAGGAACTAGAAAAAGTCGTTGAAACTCTGTGGTCTGTACTCATCTTTTTCTTTTTTTTTTTTTAATTTTGAGAGAGAGTGTGGGAGTGGGGGAGAGGGGCAGAGGGAGAAGGAGAGAATCTCAAGCAGCCTCCACGCCCAGCACGAAGCCTGACACGAGGCTCGGTCCCAGGACCCTGGGATCGTGACCTGATCCGAAATCAAGAGTTGGACGCTTAACCAGACTGAGCCACCCAGGCACCCCTGTACTCATCTTTTAAAATGAAAAGTCTGGACTCTTATTATAAAACTCAATGAATGTTTGTTGATACGAATGAATTTACGAAGGAATCTAACGATGGTATGTAAAGTCCAATCTTTCCAGGATAATCTACGGTTGTCTAGTTAGTCCTCTGTCATTAACTTAATCAAACAGAAGCTAAAACTTGTTACAGATATTATCAGAGGAATGCGTGCATTAAGCGTAAGTTGAACAAGTGAGACCCCCTAGATCTCTTCACCTCTGCTAATCTGTGATGCTCTCTACATACAAGACACTGTTTTGGAGCGACTGTCAAGCTATTCTGGTCAAAACTATAAAAAGAGAGCACTCAAATGACCTACAACATGAAAAAAAATTAGCCTCACAAATCATCACAGATAAAAAAGGTGAAAACATAACATGATAGGGGCGCCTGGGTGGCTCAGTCGGTTGAGCGTCCGACTTCGGCTTGGGTCATGATCTCACAGCTTGTGAGTTCGAGCCCCACGTCGGGCTCTGTGCTGTCGGCCCAGAACCTGCTTCAGATCTTCTGTCCCCCTCTCTCTCTGCCCCTCCCCTGCTCACACTCATGCTTCTTCTCTCTCAAAATAAACATTAAAAAAAAGAAAAAATAACATGATACCACTTTTTGCCTAGCAGATTGGCATAGAGTTGACAATAAAATAATAATATTCCATAGTGTCAAGGGTCTTTAGGGGAGTATAATTTGATCCAGATTTTTCTGTAAGTCCTTCACCTGTCTGGCTGCTTATATATATATATGTATATATGTGTATATGTATATGCGTGTATATGTATATATGTATGTATATGCACATATGTGGATATGCATATGTGTATATGTATATGTATGTATACATGTGTATATGTATATGTGTGTATATATGTATGTATATGTATATGTATATGTATGTATATGCATATATGTGTATGTGTATATGTATATACATGTATATATGTGTATATGTATGTATATGTATATGTGTATATGTGTATATGTATGTATATGTATATATGTGTGTATATGTATATATGTGTATGTGTATATGTACGTGTATATATGTGTATGTGTATATGTATATGTATGTATATGTATATATGTGTATATGTATATGTACGTATATGTATATATACATATATATTTTTAGTACCTAATATTTATTTTGAGAGAGAGAGAGAGAAAGAGCACGAGTGGGGAATGAGAAGAGAGAGACGGAGACAGAGAATCCCAAGCAGACTCCACCCTGTCAGCATAGACCCCGACGTGGGGCTCAAACCCACGAACGGCGAGATCATGACCCGAGCTGAAAACAAGAGTTGGACGCTCAACTGACTGAGCCACCCAGACGCCCCTGGCTGGCTGCTTCTTATGGTTCAGGTCTCATCCTAGAAGATAATTCATCACACTTTCCTTGACCACATAAGGAGATTCTCCTTCCACCTCCGGTCCGTACCATGCCTGCCAATCTTTCCCTTCGCAGCATGTACTGCCAATTTGTGTTTTTGCAGATGTATCAGTCAAGATTCTACAGAGAAAAATAACCCATAGGAGACTGTGTGTGTGTGTGTGTGTGTGTGTGTGTGTATCCTCCAGGGGACAGGTACATATGTACACATATGTGTATATGACATACACATGTGTATGTATATATATTTAAGAATTTTATTTGAAGAAATTGGCTCACGTGATTGTGGGAGGCTGGCAAGTCTGAAATCTTTAGGGCCAGGCAGAAGGCTAGAAACTAGGCCAGAGTTGATGCTGTAGCCCTCCGGTGGGATCTCTCCTTCTCCGGGAACCTCCGTTTTGTTCTTAAGTTCTTCAACTGATTAGATGAGGCCCACCCGCATTATCAGGAATTATTTACTTTATTGAAAGTCAACTGATTATAGATGTGAAGCACATCTACAAACCACCTTCCAAGCACACCTGGATTAATGTTTAATTAAATAACGGACTACTGGGGCATCTGGGTAGCTTAAGGGTCTGACTCCAGGTTTCAGCTCAAGTCATGATCTTATGGTTCGTGAGTTTGAGCCCTGCGTGGGGCTAATGTGCTGACAGTGCAGATCCTGCTTGGGATTCTCTCTTTCTCCCTCTCTCTCTATTCCTCCCCTGCTTGTGCTCTCTCTCTCCCTCTCAAAATAAAGAAATAAACAAACAAAAATAACATACTACTATGGCCTATTCACGCTGACACATAACATTAACCGTCACAACAGGTTTGTTGATTCTCCTACTAGATGATAAGCTCTATAAAAGGACAGGGACCTTGGCTTTTCTGGTCACCTCTAGCACAGTGACAGTCACACAGTGTATGTTCAGTTAATATCGTAGTTGCTTCAATATTTGCTGATGTAATAAATGAATGCATGAAGAAAAATTTAAAAAATAAACAAATGCCTGACATCTGATCACTACGGAAGCATCCCATGGTTTGGTAGCCAAATGGTACCTCTTTTATCATGACCATTTTCAGTGCATGGTCAGTTGGGTAGAACCATAAAGAAGGGCTAGAAAGTTTGGTGGTTTTTCAAAATATTATTAAAACATGGCCGCCTGGGCGGCTAAGTTAGGTCGTGATCTCGCGGTCCGTGGGTTCGAGCCCCGCGTCGGGCTCTGTGCTGCCAGCTCGGAGCCTGGAGCCTGTTTCCGAGTCTGTGTCTCCCTCTCTCTCTGCCCCTCCCCTGCTCGCTCACGCTCTCTCCCTCACAAATAAATAAATAAACATTTTTGAAAATTTTAAAGATTTGCAGATGTATTTTAAAGCTGTAATTATTTAAACATTGATGTTTTGGCGCAGAAATAGGCAAATGCCAAAAGGAACACAGTAGGGCCCTGAAGTATGTCCACGTGTGTAAGAAAACTTAGGAGATGTGAGATGTGACGTTACAAATCTGTGGAAACAAACGCAACTTTGTCATGATGTTTTATTTATCTTAGGCACTGCCGCATTCGGTTTGATAGTGTGTCGTTTAAAGACTTTTGCATCTGTGTTCATGAGGATATTTTCTGTAATTTGCCTTTTTCTTTTTCACGCAAATTGGCTGCCAGGTTTTGGTATTAAGGTTATGCTTATAATAATCGCGATTATTTCTTATTTTTCTGTGCTCCGGAAAATTTGTGAAATATTAGAATTCTGCGCTTCTTCCAAGTCTGGTAACACCTTCTCATAAAACTATACCAGGCTTAGGGTCTTTTTTTTCTTCCTTGTGTGGAAGGCTTTTAAATAACTTATTTTATTTCTTTAGCTGGAATACAGGAATATTCAGCAATATTTTTTTTTCTTGAATCAGCGAAGCAAGTTATATTTTTCTGGGTATTTGTCTATTTTAGCTGGGTTTTCAAACGTATCGGCATAGCATATTCTTAATTATCATCTTGCTGTTTATTCCAGCTTTGTTGAGATACGATGGACATATAACACTGTGTTGATTTGATACACGTATGTATTGCCTGACACGGGGCTTGATCCCACGACTCTGGGATCACGACCTGAGCCGAAATCAAGAGTCGGACGCTCAACCGACTGAGCCACCCAGGTGCTCCATATTTTATCTTTTATGAAAATTGTGATAATACTAGAAAGTAAACAAAGGCCCTGAAATGGAAGACAGATTTTCAAGGATCACATAAGTGGCAGTGGGGCTAGAACGCTATTAAAGAGGAGAGAGTGGGGGGTGCCTCGGTGGCTCAGTCAGTTGAGCGTCTGACTTTCTATTCCTGCTCAGGTCATGATCCCAGGGCCGTGGGGTCGAGCACCGTGTCAGGCTCTGCGCTGGGCATGGAGGCTGCTTGGGATTCCCTCTCTCTCCCTCTGCCCCTCTCCCACTCACGCTGCCTTTCTCTCTGTCTCCAAAAAAAGGAGAGAGTGCCTGGGAGATGTGGTTTCCGAAGAAGATAATTGCCAGTCCATGCGGTCTTGAGGGCATGGTAAGAAGTTTATATTTAGTTTGAGTCGTAGAAAAATGTCTGGCCACAGGAACTATGAATAAAAGAGTAGAAGAAATCTCGCCCACCCTGTTGGTGGGGGGCACCTCACTTTCACTCCTTGCCATTCCCTTGCTTGCTTTGTCTTTGCCAGGCGATGAGCATTGAAAGCTGTGAATGCAGAAACATTTTGCCTTCTACCTTATAATTTTTTAACGTTTATTTCTTTTTGAGAGAGAGAGAGACAGAGACAGAGACAGAGACAGAGTACGAGCAGGGGAGGAGGGGCAGGGAGAGTGGGAGACACAGAATCCAAAGCAGGCTCCAGGCTCTGAGCTGTCAGCACAGAGCCCGACGCAGGGCTCCAGCTCATGGACCGTGAGATCATGACCTGGGCCAGAGTCAGTCGCTTAACTAACTGAGCCACCCAGGTGCCCCGCCTTCTACCTTATATCCGTAGCGCCTGATACATATAAAAACAAAGGAATGAGCAAGTAGAATGAATGAATCAATCAAGAGTAAGAAATACAGTCTCAGGGATCAAATGCCCTGAGTCTGAATCTCAAATCTGTTCTTCACTGTTGTATGACTTTGTACAGGTTAATCTAATTTTCTCAAATTGTTTTCCTCGTCTGTGGAGTGGGAATAATAACAGTGCCCACCTCACAGGTTATTTTAAGTATGAAATTGGAGAGCGCATGTGAAAAATGTCTAATATGTTATCGGACGTAGTAAGTGCTCCAAAGATTCCTTATTATTAAGCGCACAGCATGTTATTGCTACAAATGGGGGGCAGAGACCAGTGGGATGGGATGGGGAGTGTGAATGGGATGGTCAATAAAGGTTTTACTCCAAAGTTGGCCTCAGAGCTGAGTTGTAAGGGGTTAAAAAGAGCTTGCTGGGTAGGAGGAGGTGGGGGGAGGGCGGGAATTGAGGACACGACACGTCTAAAAGCGTGGAGGAATGAAAACGGTGTGATGTGTCACTGGCCAGAGGGTACAGATACACGTGGCAGGAGATAAAACGAGAGGAAGACATTTTCTTGAAATCACGAGGATCCTTTGATTATGTCAAAGTACGGAGCTAAAACCTCACCCTGAGAGCAACAGGGAGCCCGTAGAAGTTTATGAGGAGGGAGTCACATGATGCAATTTTGAGAGGGAGTCACATGATGCAATTTTGAGAAGGACCGCTGTTGCAGGGAGTATCCTTTGGTCAGTGGTAGGCCCAGACGACCTTGTGAGATACATGAGGTCGAAGTTCTCCTAGCTTGCCCCTCCCTTTTATCACCGTCTTCCCGGACGCGAATAGCGTTGCCCGTGAGTCCTTAGATCCATCAAGTCCGATTTCCCCGATCAGGATAGATGTCCTCATTACATGAGCATTGGCACCCAATACGTTCGTTCAGTCAACAGCCATGTTTACCAGTGGCATCAGCTCCAGGAGACAGAGACAAAGTATGACCTCATGTCTGTTACATTTCCGGAACATCATACGGTACCTGCCGTATTAAATAGTCGGTGAATGTTCATAGTCTGTTCGGTGAATGGAGGGGTCAACGGCAGGCAATACTCTTTTTTTTTTTTTTCATCTTATTTATTTTTAGAGCGAGCATGAGCTGGGGAGAAGAACAGGGGGAGAGGGAGAGAATCTTAAGCAGGCTCCGTGCTCGGCGCGGAGCCCGACGTAGGGCTCGATCCCACGACCTGGGGATGGTGACCTGAGCCGAAACGAAGAGTCAGACGCTCAGCCAACTGAGCCATCCAGGTGCCCCCAGCAGGAAACACTCTTAATGCCTTTGGGGGTGGGGGGACAATGAAATGTATGATTAAGAGGTGAGTTGGTCTGTGTGGTGATGCCAAAAATTTCACACTAGCGTATCATCACTTAGGCCATCGTGGATTCATTTTCTTAGCAAGTGTGCCTTGGGTTTCAGCAAAAGAAGAGATGATTTCCCAAGTATCTCTTGGCCTATGTTGTCCTAGAAGACCAAGCTAGTGTCCTCTATAAAGTCCAAATTGCCTCGTAGCCTCCCTCAGGCCTCAGTCACTCTGGGCTTCGTGTTCCGGCAAAGTTATTTTCTGACTACGGTGGGTCCCGTTCCACATCTGTGCATAGAATTGTTTCAAGGCACACTTGGAACTAGGCTATTGACAGCTTAGGAGTTGGTACTTTATTACAACGTCTGTACAATGGCTGTCGTAAAAAGGTCCGTCCGACATTAGAATGGAAATAGCTACTAACATTCTGTGCTTGTGCAGAGATCAGAGTGGTCAGATGTTAGGGGAGGATTATGGTTGGCTACAGAGGATTATGGTTATTCTACAGAGCTCGCTTAGGAGCGACGGTCTGGTGCTGGAAGGATTCGCTTTGCGAATAGCCCGTTGTCCTTGAGCAAGCATGTGTCGCTTTGGGGAAGGGGAAGGGCAACGCCACCTTGCCTTTGCTGAAATGGATCATTGATACGGATAGTTGGGGAGAGGGTAGGGAGGAAAGAGTTGCAGGAAGGAAGTGGATGTTTGAGTTATGTGGGGAAGCTGAACAGTTTTTTTTTTTAACGTAACGAATACAATAGCCGTGAGAAGTCATCTTCTGCGGTCGTAGGATCCTGGTATCCCTTGGCACAGAGTTAAGTGTGTTATGTTGGCCTCAGCGTCTTCAGCTGTACAGTCCTTTCCAGATCCAATATTCTGTAATTCCGTGGTGGAAATGCTGCTGTGGCAAATTGCAGACTGCCTGGCTCAAGTGACAGTTCGGCTGGTGGCTTGGAACTTGTCGATCAACACAACTTATTTGCATAAGTGAAGCCTCATTATAGTGTCTCGGATGAACAGCTCCATAACTGACCCAAAAGATGGGGAGATTGATTGCTCCTTTTTTGGAGGCAGCGTGTTTACAGTGGGTGACTTCGTATATACGTGAGCAGAGTGAAAGTTCATTTCGAGTCAATTTCCCAGGACGCAATGGTTTAAAACAACAGGACAATTGGCTTAATGCGCCCAAAGCTGAGATGAAATGGGATGCGTAAGACCTCAGCCCTGCCACTTCTTCTCTCATAAGGAGAAGGAGAGGAACGATTTCAAGGTGTCCTCTGTGGAGGGGTGTTCCAGAAAAAACTAGACAGCCACTACCACCGTCTGCTCCTCACAGAATGCACGTTGAAAGCCAGGGAAATCAGATTGAAATGAGCAACAAAACATACTCGAGGATAAAGTGAAAGAAGGGGCACATTGTGGAACGGTGGGGGGCATCGTGGCTAGGGAGAGGGACTCACCACTTGCCTTAGTAATGACGGCGACAGCAAGGGATTAGATGAGTGTACACGTATCAGCCTGCGGGCATTTTTAGCAATAGCCGGTGGGAATCGCCTTTTCGTTTCCTACCATCTCCTTTTCCTGGGTCCCTGCTCGGTTTGGGGCAGTATGAAGAACCCAGAGTATGCAGGACCTTCAGGTGGTGGGAGAATGCAAGCATTCTTCTTTGTTCATTCGTTGAACCAAGGTTTGTGCTGAGCCTGTGCTGTGCACTGGTGTTAAGTTATACGCAAGACAAACATGGCCCCATTCCCTTTGGTCTAAGATTGGTTTTTTTTTTTTTTTGGAGTAATCTCTACACCCCCAACATGGGACTCGAACTTACACCCCCAAGATCAAGAGTTGCACGCTCCACCGACTGAGCCAGCCAGGCGCCCCAGCCCCATTTATTTCGCTTGTTTATGTATGTATGTATGTATGTATGTATTTATTTATTTAGAGAGGGAAACGGCACAGGTGGGGGAGGGGGGCAGAGAGAGGGAGAGAGAAAGAGTCCCAAGCAGGCTCCCCGCTGGCCACACAGAACCCAACGCGGGCTTTGAACTCGCAAACTGTGAGAGCATGACCTGAGCCGAAACCAAGAGCCAGACGCTTAACCAGCTGAACCCCCAGAGCGCCGCCGCCCCCCTCCCGGCCCCATTTCTTGTAAAGCTTCTCTTCTAGATAATAACAAAAAATACACAAGTACATATATGCATCGATAATAATAAAAAATCTGTAAGTACGTACATGCCAACTGGGATATGTTATAAAAGGGCATTTTAACAAGGTCCTAGAAGTGGGAGGAAGAGCGAGTCAGGGGAAATTTTGCTGCAGAAGTGACATCTGAACTGAGATTTGACCGATGAACGGGGTTCACCTGGGCACAGGCTGGGTTAAAATGTACGAGGCAGTAGAAACAACACGCACAAGCGCCCAGAAGCAGGGAGCGCTGGGCACACGCGAAAAATCAAGAGGGCTGCTCGGGTGAAAAGCAGGCGAGAGAGTCTTACGTCTTTCCAAGCGCCCAGCTTGACTCAGGAAATGAAGGGAAAGTCAAACTGGATGAACTAAATGGGCCGGAAGGATGGATGAGAAACGCGGACAGATTCCCCGGTGAACTCAAGACTGCAGACAGGATCGAGGTGGAAATCAGGTGAACGTTGCCAGGTTTTCTGGCTCGAAATGGGGCAGCGGGGTGGGCGAGCCTTGTTTGATGGGTTTTGAAAGGCAGGGTCGGCCCTGGGCCCTGCTGTTGCCGCTGTGCTAAGGTAAAGGCCATGAAGCACTATTTTAGCCTTCTGCAACTAGGGAGGAACCAAGGGGATTTGAGACGCCTTGCAGTCCTTTCAGTGGGTGCAGTTTAGATTGCTGAACTAATGGCAAAAACACGGAAAAGCTCGGCTTTCCCCGAGGCATCGAGGAAATAGCAGTGACTCTAAGGGGCCAGAAAGACTTCCGTCCTCCGTCAGCAAGGAGCGGAGAGCATAGACGGGCTGGCTCTCGATGAAGGCTAACGCGCTGAGCGACTTTCACTTTGACCTCGATTCTACGATGGCCGGTTGTTGTCGTCGTTGTTTTTAAGTTTCCCATTTAGAGTGATTGATTCTTATTTATCGACTTCTTTTATTACGGCAAAATTTACATGACATAGAATTTAGGGTTTTAATCCTCTTTTTAGGTTTATTTATCTTGAGAGAGAGGGCAAGGGCAGGGGAGGGGCAGGGAGAGAGGGAGTGAGAGATTCCCAAGCAGGCTCCTGGCTGACAGTCGCAGAGTCCAACGCGGGACTCGAACCCACGAACCGTGAGATCATGACCTGAACCAAAATCAACAGTCAGACGCTAACCCACCGAGCCAGCCAGGCGCTGCTGATTTTAATCATTCTTAAGTGTAGAGTTCAGTGGCATTACACACATTCGCTCTGTTGTGCGGCCATCACCACCATCCAGCCTCAGAACGTTTTTATCATCCGGTGGTAATAATCTTTCCCCGTTAAGTAATAACTCCTCATTCGCCCCTACCCACAGTGTCTGGTAGTTTATGGATTTATTTCTTCATAAATTTGGCTATGCTGGGTACCGCATCTCTAAGTGGAATCATACAATATTTGTCCCTTTATGTCTAGCTTATTTCACTTAGCAGAATGCCTTCGAGGGTCATCCAGGTGGCAGCGTGTGTCAGAACGGCCTTCCTTTAAAATTTTTCTTTTAATATTGATTTATTTTTGGGAGACAGAGAGACAGGATGCAAGCAGGGGAGGGGCAGAGAGAGAGAGGGAGACACAGATTCCGAAGCAGGCTCCGGGCTCCGAGCGGTCAGCACAGAGCCCGACGCGGGGCTCGAACCCACGAAGCGTGGGATCATGACCTGGGCTGAAGTCGGACGCCTAACCGACAGAGCCACCCAGGCGCCCCGAGAATGTCCTTCCTTTTAAAATCTGAGTAACGCTCCATCGTATGCGCTGACCAAAACATATCTGTTCAGCAGTCGATAGACATCTGGTTTCTTTTTACCTTTTGGGATTGCGAATATCGCTGACGTGAACACGGGTGCGCTGACATCCGTTTGAATGTCTGCCTTAAATGACAAGGTGTATAAACTCAGAAATAGCGTTGCTATATCATACGATAAGTCAGGGTTTGATTTTTTTGAGTAACTGCCATACTGTTTTCCATAGCGGTGGCACCGTTTTCGTTTCCATCAGCAAGGCACAAGAGTCCAGTTTTCCCACAGCCTATCCAACACTTGTGTTTTCTGTTTGTTTGTTTGTTTTTGTTTTTTTTTTTAATTTTTTTTTCAACATTTATTTATTTTTGGGACAGAGAGAGACAGAGCATGAACGGGGGAGGGGCAGAGAGAGAGAGGGAGACACAGAATCGGAAACAGGCTCCAGGCTCTGAGCCATCAGCCCAGAGCCCGACGCGGGGCTCGAACTCGTGGACCGCGAGATCGTGACCTGGCTAAAGTCGGACGCTTAACCGACTGCGCCACCCAGGCGCCCCTGTTTGTTTGTTTGTTTGTACGGATAGCCACCCTGATGCGCGTGAAGTGCTACCTCATTGTGGGTTTTTTTTGTTTTCAAAGTTTTTATTTATTGATTTTGAGAGGGGCGGAGGGGCAGAGGGAGAGGGAGAGAAAATCCCAAGCGGGCTCAGCGCTGCCAGCACAGACCCCCCCCACGGGGCTCGAACCCACAAACCGTGAGATCGTGACCTGAGCCTGAATCAAGAGTCTCAACAGACGGAGCCACCCAGGCGCCCCTCATTGTGGGTTTCATTTGCATTCCCCTAATGAGTAGTGATGTTGATTTGCATTCCTCTAATGATTAATCATTTATGCGATTATTGGCCTTTTGCATATATTTGGAGAAATGTCTATTGAAGTTCTTTGCCCATTTAAAATTTTTTCTTTCCTTGAGTTGTATGAGTTCTTTATATATTCTGGATATTAATTCCCTATCAGATATATGATTTGCCAATAGGTTCTCTTATTCTGTGCGTTCCTTCCTCGCTCTCTCAATAATGTCCTTTAATGCATGAAAGTTTCAATTTGATGAACTCCGATTTACCTATTTTTGTTGTTGTTGTTGTTCTGTTATCTGGGCTTTTAGTGTCACGTCCAAGAAAGGATTGCCAAGTTTCATATCAGGAATCTATTCCCCTATGTTTCCTTCTTTTAAAAAATAATTTTTTTAATGCTCGTTCATTTTTGAGAGAGAGAGAGAGAGAGAGAGAGAGAGACAGAGCACAAGCTGGGAAGGGGCAGAAAGAGGGGGAGACACAGAATCCGAAGCAGGCTCCAGGCTCTGAGCTGTCGGCGCAGAGCCCGATGCGGGGCTCGAACTCACGAACCGCGAGAACATGACCTGAGCCGAAGTTGGATGCTTCACGCAGCCACCCGGACGCCCCTTGTCTCTTGTACTTAATCTTCACTGCCGCTTGCTGCAATACAGACTTTTCTCCACTCCTGCCTGAACTATGGCAGCAACCTCTTAAGTGGTCTCTTTGACATCAGTCTCTCCCCCTCCAACATATCATCACGCTGTCAACAGTTATCAGATATCAGATGGGAAAGCAGGCGGCAAGTGTTCATGCTTAAGTCCTTCATTCTCTCTCTTTAGTTGTATCCTACACATCCTCCTAACGTTCCCTTATTGGTAAGACATAGGAAACGGAGGGATGCGAAATGATTTTTGAGGGTATTAGAGATAGGAAGACAAAGCCATGAAACGTTAATCTGGTGATCTCCTTTGGTGCTCATAGCTTCGACCTTGAAGTCCGCTAGGAACTTTCCTAATCGGTAAATGGCCAACCAGGTGCCAACCTGGCTCTGGCTGAGGCGGCCAAGGCCGTGAAGCCAAGGTCACACAGTAGAGGGAAAGCCTTCTCCGGTTAAGTCCAAGCTTCTCAACTACTTTGGGTTCCTGAATACCTGCCGGGTGAAGTCTACTTTGTTAGCCACACATCCAAGGCCCTTCATAATCTTTCTCCTACCAACCTCTCCAGCCTGACCCGCTCACGCCCCCTCGCATATGCTCCGACCGAAGCAGATGTCTCACTGGTGTCTGAAGAGTTCACGCCCTTTTGCAACCCCGAGCCTTCGCCCGTCCTGTCTGTTCTCTCTGCCCATAATGCACTTCGGCTCTTCTGTCCATACCCACAAAATATAGGCCCTAAGTCACCACCTCCCCAGATCTTCCAGGTATATTATATTTCATACATATATTATGGCCTTTATCAAATGCGTGTTTCCCTTCCTCTTATGAGTTTCTTTTTTTTTATTTAATTAATTTTTTTTTTAAATGTTTCTTGGTTTTTGAGACAGAGAGAGAGAAACAGAGCATGGGCGGGGAAGGGGCAGAGAGAGGGAGACGCAGCATCCGAAGCAGGCTCCAGGCCTCGAGAGGTCAGCACAGAGCCCGACGCGGGGCTCGAACTCACGAACCGTGAGATCGTGACCTGAGCTGAAGTGGGATGCTCAACTGACTGAGCCACCCAGGCACTCTCGAAGCATGGGTTTCTTAAAGGCAGAGAATTTGTAATACTATAATCCTAACAGATGTACCACTCTGGTGGGAGATGTTAATAACAGGGGAGGCTACGCATGTGGGGGGAGGGGGAGGAGGGTATATGGGGAATCTCTGTACCTTTCTACTTTTGCTAGGAGCCTAATACTGCCCTAAAAATTGTCTTTACGAAAGAGTAAATTGCGAGTTGCCTGGGTGGCTCGGTCGGTTAAGCATCCGACTCTTGATTTCAGTGCAGAGCATGATCTCACGGTTCGAGGGTTTGAGTCCCACATCCGGCTCCACGTTGAACAGTGCAGAGCCTGCTTGGGATTCTCTCTCTCTCTCTCTCTGTCCCTCCCCTGCTCTCTCTCTCTCTCTCTCTCTCCCTTTCTCTCAAAATAAATAAATTAAAAAAAAAAACACCCCAAGAGTAAGTTGCAAGTGTGCATATTTTGTTTTTCTGTCGTAGTAAAGAGAGTTGAATTTATGTCACGTGACATGTGAGCGCTCTGATGTGTGTGCACACGTCTGCGTATATACCCGTACGTACGCGCTCTCCCTACCCTGCTAAAGCTGCTCAGATTCTGCCCGCTGCCGATCAACTTCGGTGAAAGCACACGGTTGATCTTCCCAGGTAGACAGGGAAGCTAGGGGACTTCAGGTCAGAGCAGGAGCAGACCTTCAGCAAGCATTTTCTATGGGAAGCATCTGGCTAGAGACATTTGATCATTGGGGGCATTCAGTGATTTCCATGTACTCCTCTGTGCTGCTCGTGGATGGAGGTGATTTCGGGAAAATGTATTCTGAGAGGCTGAATGGTCACTTGATCCCAGATGGCCCTAAAATGCTGCACCTGGCGATCCTTTCTCTCCTTCAACAACCTGCTTTTTTGAGGCATGCCCGTTTCCCACGGTAGACGTGACACTTCCTGAGGTCAGGATGTTATTGTAATAAAAACGAGCTCTTACGGTCCGTGAGTTCGAGCCCCGCGTCGGGTTCTGGGCTGATGGCTCAGAGCCTGGAGCCTGTTTCCGATTCTGTGTCTCCCTCTCTCTCTCTGCCCCTCCCCTGTTCATGCTCTGTCTCTCTCTGTCCCAAAAATAAATAAACGTTGAAAAAAAAATTAAAAAAAAAAAAAAACGAGCTCTTCGACTACCGGAATGCAATGCTGTGGCTAGGAAGCATGCGAGGTGTTTTTCTGTTTGTTTTGTTTTGTTTTGTTTTGTTTTAAAAGAATCTCACTCCTCCCCTCCCTTTCTGAAAGGGTCTCACTGGCCAAATCAGAAACGGGAAAGCAGGTGTCCGGATGTCAGGAGAGCCGCTTAGCTCACCATCTCCCCATGCTGAGTCTTTTGCGGTGACTTTGTACTTCCCCCCGTAGAGGAGGTATAGGCAGTGGATGACACATTACGTTTACGTATCCAGGCCTTGGCTGAGAGTGCTTTGTGTTTTATTTTATTTTGTATTATTTTTTTAATATGAAATTTATTGTCGAATTTATAAAGGGAAGGGAAGCCGCAGGGGAGCTCTCTGAATAATGCGGATTTATAAAAACAAAAGCCTCAGTCCTCCGTCTACGTCAGGCAAACTTTGGGATGCATAATCTAAATAATTTCCTTATTACTTCCTTTCACTACAGATGTGAGGCGATCATATAAACCCACTTCCTGTCATTTAGCCTCCTTTCCACTTGAGAAATGGTGTACTCAGTTTAATGCACTGTTGGGAAGCTGAACAAGTCTCGTCTAATTCCCCGTTTCCACGCCACTCGACACACACTGACAGAGCACCTACTGTGTGCCGGGAACGGCGTTCTAAAATTTAGACGAGTCACGCAGAGCAGTTCAGCGGTGCCTTTTCACGGCTTTCGACCTTTGTCAAACAATTACGAAGGGACACATTTGGTTGAAAGGCTGATGGCATCGTAACAAGCGAGCAATTTTAACCCAGCTGCACCACAGTGGAAACAACTGAAGTTGATTTTGTCAAACTTGGCCCTTGGACGGGGAGCGATTTTCATGCTAGCTGGCGCGCCAGCGCTGCAGTTACTGGCTCCGGCCTTCTGCCTGCCTCAAAAAATAGCTGAATCCCGAACCTTCTGTCTGAAGCTCAGGAGTCAACTTTGCGAGTGAATGAACGAAGCCAGATTTTTGTCTGTGCTCAGGCGGGGACGCCACAGCTAGCGAAATTAGATGCAGGAAGGCAGAGCGCCTGCCTGCCCCCCCCCCCCCCCGCCTTGGGTGCTTTGACCTTCGGAATGGTTAAAAACCCTACACGTTCCTAATATTTGTCGTTGCCATTGTTCCCTAGGATCCCCACCTGCTGCCTGTCTTCTGCAGTTTGGGATTTCCACCCATCACTAACCCAGTGATTTTTGGCCCCTGCCCTGACTCTGATTCATCAAGCGTTCTGTCTAGCCCGTTTCCTCTAGCCGTTGACCTTGGATCGATTTCCCAGTTTGGGCCAGCACCTCACGGCTCTTGGTTGACCAACGTGCATACCACAGAGGGGCCCTTCTGCGATCCCTTTTCTCCACTAAGACCAGAAAACTAATAAATACCCCATCCAGAAAATGGGCATTGAATTGTCCTTCCCAATTCTTTTTTTTTTTAATCTTCAACCAACATTTATTTATTTATTTATTTATAGTTTATTTATTTTGAGAGAGAGACAGAGAGAGAACAGGGGAGGGGCAGAGAGGCGGAGAGAGAGAGACTCCCAAGCAGGTTCCTCGCGGCCAGCACAGACCCCGACGGGGGGCTCGAGTCCACAAACCGTGAGACCGTGACCTGAGCTGGAAGCAAGAGTCAGACTCAACCAACTGAGCCACCCAGGCACCCCATCCAATTCTCGAGGTCCACAAAGGTTCTTGGTGAGTCTCTTCCACTTCGCCTTCCGGACCCCGTCCCTTTCTGTCTTGTTCCACGCTCAGACACCTGGCGTCCCCAGCCTGCTCATACTGCTCCTCTCCCTGGCTGGCAAATGATGGTTTCGTTCATACTCAGGTAACGGAGCCTTATGTGACTCCTCCTTTAGGCAGGTTTGCATTTTGAAAGGACTATACGGGATAAGAAAATCCTCAAAGGACAGAATGCCTACTTAGCAGGAGAATGTCGTCCATCAGACGACACCCTTGGACATGAGGGTGTCATCCAAAGACTTCACAACTCACAGTTCAGCGACCCAGCAGCCTCCAGCGCTCCAACAAAACGCTTACGCGGTCTTTCAAATACATGAAGGTAAAAGGAGATGGCTAGGGGGCACCTGCCTGCCTCCGTCGGTTAAGCCTCCGACTTCGGCTCAGGTCATGATCTCACAGTTCGATCTTCACGAGTTCGAGCCCCGAGGCAAGCTCTGTGCTGACAGCTCAGAACCAGAAGCCTGCTTCGGATTCTGCGTCTCCCTCTCTCTCTCCCCCTCTTCCGCTCGTGCTCTCTCTCTGACTCAAAAATAAATCACATTTTAAAAGAGAGAGAGAGAGAGAGAGAGAGAGAGAGAGAGAGAGAGAGACTGCCAGGCCATGACTTTAGCAAGGCCATGATTTGGCCCAGTGGATCTCCAATCCTTACCAAGAAGAGATTACCCTGGTGCATTATATCC
>NW_024420442.1:635058-684816 GCF_014898765.1 Herpailurus yagouaroundi | reverse complement strand
AAAAAAAAAAAAGAAATAAAATAAAATATATATACGAAAATATGTATGCGTGTATTTAAAATAATAAAAATAGAAGAAACCCACGTATACCGCTCATTCTAGATAATTCAACGTTATCAATTTCTTTGATCTGCCCTCTAAGCTCCTGCCTAGCAGTTATCCCTTCCTCTCAACAAAGGAAACTAATATCCTTAATTAGGCATTCATCATTCTGATGCTCTCTTTCATAGGTTTGCCACATACATACGTACCTCTTGAAAGTACATTGTTCCCCATTTTTCACGTCTTTCAATAAACAGAATCACCCAGGATGTGTTCTTCCACGACCTGATGCAACTCTGGCTCATTCATTTTTTTTGCTTTATAGAATTGGACTGCGTGACCCCCCCACAATACGTTCATTCTCCAGCGTTTGGACATGGCGACATCTCCATTTGCTTGTTTGACTCACTGCTTTGGTAGCTGCTACGGCAGCGTCTACGAATGTGCTTCCCGGTGCACATTCCGAATGGTTTCTTTTTTCGGAGTCTATAACAGAATGTAATTTCTGTGTCGTATGTTACGCATAGGTACTATTTTACTAGGTAATGCCAAGTGGGTTTTACATTTTTTTGTTTTTTAAACTTATTTACGGAAAGAAAGAGAGAGAGGCAGAGAGAGAGGGAGAGAGAATCCCAAGCAGATTCCGTGCTGTCAGCGCCGAGCCCAACGCGGGGCTCAAACCCATGAACCGTGAGATCATGGCCTGAGCCGGAATCAAGACTCTTCACTGACCGAGCCACCCAGGCGCCCCACCACGTGGTTTTCCATAATGCTTGTACCAACTGAAACTCCATTACGGCATAAAGAACCGCGTTCAGAAGGGTCTTTGCAGAAAATGAACACGACGGCTGATAACTATACAACCACATTCAGCCGCAAGGTAGACTATGACCCCCACTCACCTAGATATCTAAGTCCACATCCTATCTAGCTTCATATCTCATAGCCACAGCTTCAGGAAATACCTCCATCGTTTGGAAAATTGCACAGTATAAAAGTCCATGAAAAGGCATGATCTGTTTTACGTACTATAACCCCAGAAAGAAAAAAAGAAAAAGGCAAATGACTGTGAGGTAGCTGACGCAACAACCGTCTCCCACAACGCTGTTCCATCTGTTGCGATGGCCTGGCTTTCGTGGTTTTCATTTTGTGAGCAAAAATTTGTATGTGTAAGTGATAATCTCAATGAAAAGTTTCAGATAAACTAAGCCCCCCCCCCCCCGCAAAAACCGATAAATTGAACACCCGTGTATGCGCCACCCAGATTGACTAAATGTCTACATTTTGCCTATTTTTCTCAAGGGTAGATGGAGAGAGAGTAAAATGATGCTGGGACCAGTTCCAACTTGTGGGGGCTCCCATACCAACAAGTACTCCTCGGAGACGAGCTGGGCGTCCTACGGTTTGACTCAATTCTGACACCCCGTGTCTGGAGATAGCGTCAGATCCCACAGTTAGGCAGTCAGTCCCGTAAGTTTGCCCTCTCACCCTTCTTCAGATCCCAATTGCAACTCCAGACTGTCACCTGTGCTTCTGACCAACTGGTTAGAGATGGAAGGTTCCAACAATCCCTTCTTTGGGTTCAGTTGATTTGCTAGAGTGGCTCACAGAACTCCGGGAAGCATGCTCTTATTACCAGTTTAACAGCCAGTTGGAAGGGATGGATAGGGCAAGATATGTGACAAGACGCGTGGAGTTCTCGTGCCCTCTCCGAGGGCCCCACGGTCCCCAAATATATAAGTGCTCATCAATCCAGAAGCTCTCCAAACTCCATCCTTTTGGTTTTTAATGGAGGCTTTGTTATATAGGATGATTTATTAAATTTTAGATTGTTGGTGGGGGGGGCGTCTGGGTGGCTCAGTCCGTCAAGTGTCCGACTTCGGCTCAGGTCACGATCTTGCGGTTCGTGAGTTCGAGCCCCGGGTCGGGCTCTGTGCTGACAGCTCAGAGCCCGGAGCCTGCTTCGGATTCCGTGTCTCCCTCTCTCTCTGCCCCTCCCCCGCTCGTGCTCTGTCTCTGAAAAAATGAATAAACATTAAAAAAATTTTTTTTTTTAATTCTAGATGGTTGCTTGCTAATTGAACTCAATTTTCACCCCCTCCCCCCTTCCCAGAAGTCAGGGGGTGGGTGTGACTGAAAGGCCCAACCCTCTAATCTCATGGTTGACTCCACCAGCAACCAGCCCCCATCCTTCACCTCCTTAACAAAGCAAAAGACGCCATTATGCTCTCATCACTTAGAAAATTCCAAGGGTTTTAGGACCTTTATGCTAGACATGGGGAGGAAGACCAAACATATATGTCTTATTCTAAATCACAATATCATAGATAGATACGAAATAAAATATTTCAATGAAAAGTGAAGCCGCTTTAGGGCACCTGGCTGGCTCAGTCCATAGAGAAGGCAACTCTTGATCTCAGGGTTGTAACTTTGAGCCCCAGAATGGGCATAGAACTTTACTTAAGACGAAAAAGAGCGAAACCCCTCGGTGATCCTCCCTTATGCATTCTCCAACCTGTCTCCCCAGCAGTAGTAACCTCTCTCCTGAAGCGGTCGTGTGTCCTTTTTACGTAAAGGCACACGTGTAGGTGCCCATGAACAATAAGTGACTTTTTATTCATTCAAAAACCTTGCATTAACGGCACTGTATGGTATTTATCACTTGGTAATATATATGTATTTTTTTTTGAGAGAGAGAGAGAGAGTGCAAGTGAGAGAGGGGCAGAGAGAGAGAGAGAGAGAGAGAAGGGGGGCTCGCCCGAAGCGGGGCTCGAGCCCACGAGCCACGAGATCATGACCTAAGGCCAAGTCATGCGAGGTTGTGAAGGTTTTCGTTCTTTTTATGCCATTTTTCACCAGATTGAGCAACGTTGCCGTGAAGATGCCAACACACTCCAGATGCACGTGTATGAAAGCTTTCAGGGGGATACCCAGGAGCCACGTTGCTGTCAACCCTGGGTGTGCCAATGTACGCTTTCCCCAAAAGTGCGTGCACGTTCCTGTTTCCCTCTCCTAACCGGCACTTCCTTTATCAGAGTGTAGATTACGAGGGAATGGGAGCAGTCGTCTGAGAGGACGCTAGAGGGTAGGCAAGGGCTAGATCACAAAGCGACTCGCAGAACATGCTAGAAAACTCGGATCCTATCCCAAGAGCCCATGGGAGGGTTTTCGTCGGGAGAATGTCACGAGCGTTCTCCCCTTTAGAAAGATCACAGGAGGCAGTTTGGAGGATGGATTGGGGTGGGAAGACAGGCTCTCGGGAAGGCCTTTGGAGGAGGTGGGGACTGAGAGTTCCCGATTTCCCTCCCTTTCTTAGATCCCTTTGTTTTGTTTTTCCACGAAAAGGCTAAACTTTCATTCCTCCGTTAATTGATTTTCCTCTAGTGGCCCTTCAAGGTCATGAATCTGTAGCCTAAAGGAAAAGAGAACAGGTTTTGCATCCATTGTCTGGCAGTTTTATAAAGGACACATACTGTGCAGAAGAGACATACAGCCTCTGTCAATTGCACAAACCAATAAACACACCTTTATTGCTAATTACCATTTTCTTTTTTGTGCTACTGTTTGCCAAATGGCAATGAAAGCTGAAAACCAGATGCTCATTAACATCCTTCTTGATTTACTGATAATTCAGCACTGACAGTTTAATAAGCCTAGGACTCAGCCCAAAGATTATTCGCCACCACATTTTGGGGGCGACAGCTTTTCTCACCTCTCGAACGACCCAGCCTGTCCAGTTTTATAATTCACTGCACCAAAAAATACCAGTGTTTTGAATTTGTATTGCGTGTTTTTCTTAATGACGACCTTAAAACATGTCTCCTCCATTCCTCAACTGACCTTCATGATAAACTCTGGGAACGAGAAAGGGGTTTTATGAACCTCATTCCCCGTAAGGAGGAAGCAGGGACTAAGCCCAAGTGATGCTTAACCTTATCTGACCTGTCTATAGCTGAATACAAAGAGCGAAAAATCTTGACTTACCTGTCTGAGAGACAGGAGACTTTTCTTCGCCAGTTACAGCGAGATGTAATTTACAAATAACATCAGATTAGTTTAAGGTGTACAACAGAATGATTTGATATATGTGTATATTGTGAAACGATTGGCACAAGAAGTCTAGTTAACCTCCGTCCCCTCACATAGTTGCCAACTTTTATTCTCATGATGAGAACCTTTAAGATCTACTCTCTTAGCACCTTCCAAATGTACAATACAGTATTGTATTTTTCTTGTAATTTTTCTTTAAATATTTTTTAAATGTTTATTTATTGTTGAGAGAGAGAGGGTGCGAGCAGGGGAGGGGCAGAGAGAGAGGGAGAGAATCTTAGGCAGGCTCCATGCTTAACGTGGAGTCTGATGCAGGGTTTGACCTCACCACCCCGGGATCATGACCTGAGCTGAATCAAGAGTTAAATGGTCCACTGGCTGAGCCACCCAGGTGCCCCTATAATATTCTTGAAATGAGGAAATTGTAGAGATGGAGAACAGATTAGTAGTCATTAGGGGCCAGCTATGATTGTGGGCAGTGTAGCATGGGAAGTGGCATGATTGATCCTTGTGGTGATGGGATAGTTAGTTCTGGACCATGATTTTGGTGGTGATTACATGCGATAAAATGACTATTGTCCTTTCTTTTTTTCTTTTTTCTTTTGGTGGGGGCAAAAAGAAAGGGAGACACCGAATCCCAAGCAGGCTCCAGGCTCTGAGCTGTCAGCACCGATTCCGACACGGGGCTCAAACCCGTGAACTGTGAGATCATGACCCAAGCCGAAGTCGGACACTGAATCGAATGAGCCACCCAGGCACCCCTTTTCTGGTGTTGATATTATAACATGATATTATAATATGATATCCCACCGTTATGGGAACTGGATGAAGAGGACCCGGGACCCCTACTATCTTTGCAACTTCCTATGAATCTGTAATTGTTTCAAAATAAAAAAGTGGAGAAAATAAAGCACATTTTTTTCAAATAAATGGATTCTAAAAAAAAATGTAGAGATTACTCGAAACCATTATGTTCAGTCAGACTTTAGTTTTAACCAGATGCATAGAGTATTTAAAAAAATTTTTTTAACGTTTATTTTATTTTTGAGACAGAGAGAGACAGAGCATGAACAGGGGAGGGACAGAGAGAGAGGGAGACACAGAATCTGATGCAGGCTCCAGGCTCTGAGCTGTCAGCACAGAGCCCGACACGGAGCTCGAACCCACGGACCGGGAGATCATGACCCGAGCTGAAGTCGGACGCCCAACCGACTGAGCCACCCAGGCGCCCCGATGCATAGAGTATTTAAATCCCATAATTTCGAATAGAAAATCCTCTGTTCCCCAAATTATTCACTCATGGCTTAATCAATTGAAGTTGCTCAAAAAATATTTTATCTCTGTTCATTTGTTTTCACTCTGGCCCAGAGGTATGTGCACCCTCTGATTTCTTTTCTTTTCTTTTCTTTTCTTTTCTTTTCTTTTCTTTTCTTTTCCCCACTTGGAACTATTCACATAAAACCTGGCCTCCCTGGTCTAATTTGAAAATGTATAGAGCATGGACGTTGGTCACGAGCTCATCCAAACTGGCGAAGGAACCCGTATATAGTAGGACGGAAGGTATTGGGTCGTAGTTCTTTTTATTGGCTCATAAATTTCTGCTGAGTGGACCACATGATGTCACCAGGTCGCAGTAGAGTATTATGACCACCCATCTAAGAACTGTCTGGTAGACCGACAAATAGTTGTTGGAAAAAACTACTGAACCTTTGGTACTAAATCTTCCATATTTTCTAATGTGGCTGTCACACGTATTTCCATCCCGTAAAAACTATATAGACTCAAGTTTGAGGAAAGAATAGCAGAGCCACGTATAGATACGTAAGCTTGGGAGTTAGCCTGGCTCACTCACAAGCTAAGAGACCCTACCACATACGGACCTTGCAAAGCGTGTAGTTCATGCATGAGGAAGACCATGATTCAGTAAAACGACAGATCGTTACATGCCATTAATAGTTGGGTCTTCTACGTATACTCGAAACTTTGAATTTAAAATCCTCAAACACCGGGGCGCCTGGGTGGCTCTGTCGGTCGGTTGAGTGGCCGACTTCGGCTCAGGTCATGATCTCACAGTTCGTGGGTTCGAGCCCCACCTCGGGCTTGCTGCTGTGAGCACCGAACCCGCTTTGGATCCTCTGCGGGGGGGCCCCCCCCGCGTCTCTGCCTCTTCCCCACTCACACTCTCTCTCTGAGAAATAAATAAGCATTCAAAAAAAAAAAATTCCTCAAACACCCAGGATTTAAGCTTAAGGAGAAAGTAGCATTTAACCAAGCGATCAACTTTTCTCTTGTTTCAAGTATAAAAAATAGAATTCTATATTGAACAGCTAAACTGATAAGCTTCAATCAGTAAAGCATATGTCTTTTAGAGAAAATATGTGAAAATGAACCAATGCTCATGTACAGTTACATAACTACTGCATTAAATGCAGTTATTAAAATGCTTATAGAATTACAGATTGCATTGATAATGCAATCTATAATAACGCATTAATTAATTGCATGGTAACGGAAGGACCAATGAAACCTATTGGTCCCATCATATTTTAAAAGGCTTACATAAATTCATAAGATACAGTTTGAGGAACTGAGTCTTTTTCTTCAGATTGAAAATAAAGAAACACATAATAGCAGACCGTAACTCTCTGGAAGTTATTTGCTTTGTGTTTTTCACAAAGGTTGAGATGGAAGAAATAACAAAGGCGGGTTTCAGCACCACCTACGAGAAGAGAATACCTTTGAATGATAGACCTTTGGCGTAATTTGCCCCAGGACACAGCCAAGTGCCTCCTTTTGTGGAAGGTTCCAAGCAGAGATTCAAAACCAGGTTGCCTGTCAGTAATACCGTGATATTAAAATGTGCTTTTATTTTATTTTTTATCATCTCCTCTACCCTATCCATACTTCATCATAGAAAGAGTATTTATTGAGTGCTTACTGTCTTTCAGGCATTTATTTTTTTTTTTTAATTTTTTTTTTCAACGTTTATTTATTTTTGGGACAGAGAGAGACAGAGCATGAACGGGGGAGGGGCAGAGAGAGAGGGAGACACAGAATCGGAAACAGGCTCCAGGCTCTGAGCCATCAGCCCAGAGCCTGACGCGGGGCTCGAACTCACGGACCGCGAGATCGTGACCTGGCTGAAGTCGGACGCTCAACCGACTGCGCCACCCGGGCGCCCCTGCATTTATTTTTTTTTTATTTCACTTATTTATTTTTATTATTATTATTTTTTTAATATAATTTATTGTCAAGTTGGCCAACATGCGGCGTATACAGTGTGCTCTTGGTTTGGGGGGGCGGGTTCCCGTGATTCACCGCTTCCATGCAAGGCCCAGGGCTCACCCCAACAGGTGCCCTCCTCGGCGCCCATCGCCCATTTTCCCTCTCCCCCGCCCTTCCGTCAACCCTCCGTTTGTTCTCTGTATTTAAGACTCTCTTAACTGTCAGGCATTTTTCAAGTGCTTTTCGTGTCTTCACGTATCCGATATTTATTGAACAACTACAGTGCATCAGGGATAATTTTAGGTACCGGGGATGTAGCAATGAAAACAAACGAAGGGCCTCTCCTGTGGCTTACTTTCTCCTGGTGGGGAGGAAGATGACGAATAACGTATCAGGTAGTGATATGTGCTATAAAAGAAACATGAAGCGAGCCGAGGGATAGAGAATGATGGGGAGGGACGTTACTTTAGGTTGGGAGGTGAAGGAAGGTCTCTCTGATTAGGTGACCTGTAAGCATAGGTTACAATGGAGTGAGAGCGAGAACGAGAGAGAGAGTCATGGGCATTTTTGGAGGAGGCATGGGGGAAGGGAAACAAAAACACCGAGGCTGGAACTTGCTCGGCATGTTCAAGGTGCAGAAAGATGGCTTGATTTCTGCCTAACCTTCTACCTCGTCTTGCACAGTCTCCCGTTTCTTGAAACTCTTCAGCCATACTTGCTCTTGTCCAGGGGTGCCGGGAAAGTGAGAGTGAGAGCGAATGGAGGAGGGCCAGACAGAGAGAGAGAGAGAGAGGTAGAGAGAGAATCCCAAGCAGGGTCAGCACTGTCAGCACATTAGCCCCACGCAGGGCTCAAACTCACGAACCATAAGATCATGGCTTGAGCTGAAACCTGGAGTCAGACCCTTAAGCTACCCAGATGCCCCAGGAGTCCGTTATTTAATCAAACATTAATCCAGGTGTTGTTTGGAAGGTGGTTTGTAGATGTGCTTCACATCTATAATCAGTTGACTTTCAATAAAGTAAATAATTCCTGATAATGCGGGTGGGCCTCATCTAATCAGTTGAAGAACTTAAGAACAAAACTGAGGTCCCCGGAGAAGGAGAGATCCCACCGGAGGGCTACAGCATCAACTCTGGCCTAGTTTCTAGCCTTCTGCCTGGCCCTAAAGATTTCAGACTTGCCAGCCTCCCACAATCACGTGAGCCAATTTCTTCAAATAAAATTCTTAAATATATATACATACACATGTGTATGTCATATACACATATGTGTACATATGTACCTGTCCCCTGGAGGATACACACACACACACACACACACACACACACACAGTCTCCTATGGGTTATTTTTCTCTGTAGAATCTTGACTGATACATCTGCAAAAACACAAATTGGCAGTACATGCTGCGAAGGGAAAGATTGGCAGGCATGGTACGGACCGGAGGTGGAAGGAGAATCTCCTTATGTGGTCAAGGAAAGTGTGATGAATTATGGAGTCTGCTGTGGGGCTCGAGCTCACAAACCATGAGATCATATCCTGAGCTGAAACCAAGAGTTGGACGCTTATCGACCGAGCCACCCAGGCCCCCCTAGGTTTTGGCTTTTAACCATGGCTTCCTCTGGGAGTCTGTTCCTGAATCCCCAGAACTGGGTTAGATGTATCCTCTCTTAGAGTCTACAGCAAGGGTGGTCAATATAACTTAATGTCTAAACAAGGACTTTTTTGAGGATGACAGAGGATGATCATCGGTGATTATGTTGGGCCAACAGATGTAGTAAATTCTCCTCATAACGGTCTGTGTTTTCCTTGTCGTCACTTTTCACACCGTATTATAATCTTGGTTTACTTTTTTTCACTTTATCTCTTACCAGTAGACGGCCAAACAAGACCAAGAATCTTGTATATCTTACTTACGTTTTTTTTTTTTTTTTTTTTTTTTATCCTGTAGCTCCTTTTAAATGTCCGGCAAAATATGGTCGCTCAAAAAATTGTTTACTCAATAAAACAATGAAAAAAGTGGGATCCCCCAGAAAAGAGAGTTGGTTCTTGGAATCATTTGTTCCTCTACTCCAGAAGACGTGTTTATATGTGTAGCAGCATCTATTTTGTATTTTTCTTTGAGCGTATGGTGGTTGAGTTTGGGGGGTGTGTGTGGAGAAGATTGTGAAGTTGAACTAGAGGAAAGGAGAAAGAAGACGACATACGTTGGGACATTTTTCTTCTTTGCAAGTTTCTGCTAACAACTAACTCTACGTACTTGCCAACCTTAGTGTGAGAAAACTTTCTGCGAAAAGAAAGATACCACGGGAATTTAGGGTATCAAAATTACTTTCACTTAAAAGAGCAATTTCACATCTGATGCTAGAAATTACAGCCTATGATTTCCAGCCATTCCCTGAAATAAGATGTGAATTTGGCCATTATTGACTTGATATAATTTTCTCAAATATGTCTGACATTTTCAGCGGCTTTAGTAGTTGAGTTCTGCTTTCGCTTCCTTTCTCTTGGAATCTTTATATGCCCCCTTTTCCGTGTATCAGATGTCTCCAAATCACTTTACTCAGACTCTTCTCCCCTCTCTTTCGATTCGGTTGGATATTTTCCACCATCTGGTTGCAAGCTTTTAAATGGGTATCTGGAGGCTAATATTTCCACATTCTAGTAAGAAATGGTAATTAAAAAATATGTTGCTTTTATTGCCCTGTGGTGACGAAGGAAACCATAGGCAAACAGCACTACATTTTCTCTCATTTTAATGCAGCCGCATATCAATCAGATTCTCGGCTACTTGTGGATTTCTTTTTTCTTCCAGGTTAAGGCACGGATTCGATTTCCCAACAAACAGAATGTATAGCCTCCTACGAGGCACAAATGCCAGGGCAATTTGTCGGCTCCAGTGCTGAGTCTTTCATTGGGTCTACGGCTCTCACGGGCCATGTTATTTTATACTTTATATTGTTCCGTATCACTCTGTTATTTTTCCTTGGGATAGCAGGAGGAATGGCACGTTATGATCATTCGTCTTAACCAATAACATAGGTATGATGAAATCAGTTATGTACGTCTTTATCTATCTGAATATATTTAGCAATTGACACACCTTTTATACTGTCTCGACAATAACCACGTCAATAATTACTACTCCAAGGCAGTTAGGAAAGGAAAATAAATGTATTACATTGTGTGGAAATGGAGAGCGATGAAGTCATGCTCAGCTCTGAGATATCATAAACAAAATTAGGTATCTGGCTAAACCTCAGTAGAAAATTGGTATCGATAATTTTCTGGAAGCATCCAAAATAAACTTGAATTTATACCATGGACAAGGAACACATTTCGCAATCATCGAGTAAGGAAAGGACTGTCTGTTCAGTAGACCCTCTTGGCATGAGTGCAAAGCCATCTTGCCCTTAGCTGACTGATAGAAGAAATCTCACAATAGAGCATCTTGGCTATAATTCTAGGGTTCAATCCTTTTTTTAAAAGGTAAATGCAGTTTGGAGAAGCAAGCTATTAAGTCCTACCAGTCCGTCCCTCCTAAGCTTCAATGTGCTTATCACCTCTTTTCTTTAAAAGTTTTTTTAAAAATGTTTATTCACTTTTGAGAAAGAGAGAGAGAGGCAGGAGCAGAGAGAGAGGGAGACCCAGAGTCTGAAGCAGGCTCCAGGCTCTGAGCTGTCAACACAGAGCCCGACGTAGGGTTCGAATTCACGAACCACAAGATCACGACCTGAGCCGAAGCCGGACATTTAACCGACTGAGCCACCCAGGCGCCCCAACCTCCTTTCTTGAAAGCTGAAGTTTTAGGGCTAGGGGAGAATGTAAAAGAAAGATTTTGAGGACACTGAGTATGCAGGGTAGGGGAGGACATTCTGTAGCGCTGTTGGGGAAAAGAAAACATGGAAAAAGGGGCCCAGGGAATTGAAGTCCTACGTGGCAACTTTCACTGTCGAGCTAGTCAAGCGTCCATTCCTTCCTTCATTTATTAAGCAATTATTCGCCAGGCACTGGGAATATAAGGTGGACGACAGATGTGCCCTTCTAAAGCTTAGAGTCTGGACTTTAGAGGGGGAGATACAGGTAATGATAACCATACAAATAGCAGCTACCAGCTGCAACGGATGCCAGGAAGAAGGAAAGGGCACCAGAAAAGGATTTGACCTGAGTTCTGCTGGGTGACTTGGAGGGGCCTGGGACACAGTGTTCCAGGAAACCAGAGGGAACACGTACAGAGGCCCTGGGCCATGAGGGAACATGGCCAGAAAGCCTTGAAAGGTGGGCAACGGCCGGACCACCAGAGAGATTTGCCGAAAACGTTAAGGAGTTTTCACCTTATCCTACGAGCAGTAGGGAAACACGGAAAGGTTTTAAGTTGGGAGAGGCACCGCTGCTAAAATTTGCTTTGCAGGGTTCCTGGCAGTAGGTGGAAGCAGATAGGAAGGGAGTGATGCTGGGAAGAAGAGGACAGTAGGAAGATGTTGTGCTTCAGTCAAGAGATAGTGACTTGCGTTAGGGTGGTGGCAGGGGAGGTTGGGAGAACTGGACATATGTAACGGATTTGGGGGGCAGAATCCACAAGACGTAGTAGGTAGTATGCGGGGCCATCCAGGATGCATTTCGATATTAGGAGGTCCCGGAAGAGGACTGTATTTCGTGGGGTAGGTCCGTGTGTGTGTGTGTGTGTGTGTGTGTGTGTGTGTGATGTGTTCATGGTTGGTCTGAAGTAATGTTAAAACAACCAGGATGTGGGGCGCCTGGGTGGCTCAGTCGATTAAGCGTCTGACTTCGGCTCAGGTCATGATCTCACGGTTCGTGGGTTCGAGCCCCACGTCGGGCTCTGTGCTGACAGCTCGGAGCCTGGAGTCCGTTTCAGATTCTGTGTCTCCCTGTCTCTCAGCCCCTCCCTTGCTCATGCTCTGTCTCTCTCTGTCTCTCAATAATAAATAAATGTAGAAAAAAATTAAAAAAAAAAACAACAACAACCAGGATGTAGAACAAGTAGTTGAATACACGGCTTGGGACCACATGTGTCACATGTCCGATACGTGTGTGTGTATGTGCGTGTGTGTGTATATAATATATACATGTATATTATATATACCTAAAGTAAAACCTTGGTTTGTGAGCATAACTCGTTCCAGAAACATGCTTGTAATCCAAAGCACTTGTATATCAAAGTGAATCTCAAGAACCACTGGCTCGGTCGTGATCGTGTGACGTTCAAGGTCACCTACTTCTCGTATGGCAAGACATCGCTCATTTATCAAGTTAAAATTTCTTAGCAATGTTTGCTCGTTTCGTGGAACACTTGCAGAACATGTTACTTGCAATCCAAGGTTTTACCGTATACACACACACACACACACACACACACGCACAATACTTAACACAATGTATACACCATATTCAACTTTTATTACTTTTCTCCTTCTCTGCCCGTTACATGTTACATACTTTTTTTCTTTCTTTCTTTCTTTTCTTTTTTTTTTTTTTTTTTTTTTACTATCTTGGTCGTACGGGAAAGACTCTAGACATAGAAGCCAGTGAGGTCTATGAGCAAACTTTGATTAATTCTGACATGGAATGGCTGGGTAGGGGAGGATGAGCCTGCGAAGGAACGGAGAAAGAATGGGCGGAGACGTGGAAAGGTAAATAATAGTTAAGTATTGTGTCACATACGGTAAGGAAGGAAAAATGTTTCAAGAACGGTTGTGCAGTTTAACGTGAACATCGCTGATGAGAGGGCAAATAAAATGTGAACTGTAAGGTCTGTTGTTGAAGTGGGTGAGTGAGACATACAGAGATGAAGACAGTGAATTTAAATAATATGGAGAAATCAGCCTTGGGTAGAATAAAGGGCAGCCCTTCGTCCCAATTAGGGAGAAGGACGGGAGGCTGCTTAGGATTTAAGTAAATGTGTGGATTTTGTAGCGAGAAAACGAGAGAACTTCCTTCTAGACATTTCTTTCTATCCTCTACTCTCAAATCTCTGGCCCTTCCTCCCACTTTCTGTATAGGCACGGAAAAGGAGAGGGAGTCAAAGATTTGAAGATAGTAGAGAAGTGTGGAGCCAGTGACTGAAAAACGGTAGGGATGTTGAGTAGTGTTGAAGTCCTACGCAAAGGTAGCAAACGTAAACTTGTTTTGGAAATAATTGGCTGACTATTATTGAAATAATGGGCCGTGAACTCCATGGTGGCTAAGGAGAAAAGCAATGAAAGAAGGGATCTGAGTGAATGGGAGAAAAGTAGAGGAATCCATAGACTGGAAGCTTCCATGACCCTGAGGTGTGACCAGAGGGAAAACAGTTGAGCAACAAAGCTGGAAGCATAGGAAGTTGAAGTCAGGGAAGGAAAACTTGAATGATTTCTTTTGATTAGAGCAGTTGTGAATGATGGTGAGGTCCACGTCAAAATTGTGGAAGTGATTTGTATGGAGTGGCGGAAAAAGGTATTAGGACTAGTTGAAGACTCCAGGAAGACCTGGGATTCAGTTATTGGGGCCGAGGGCAGGCAGCCCCCAAGATGGGCCACGTTGGCGTGAAGGTTATTTTGAATGAAAAAACAATTGATGGGCGGGGAGCCCGGGTGGCTCAGTGGGTTGAGTGTCCGACTTCGGCTCAGGTCACGATCTCAAGGTTTGTGGGTTCGAGCCCCACGTCGGGCTCTGTGCTGACAGCTCAGAGCCCGGAGCCTGCTTCGGATTCTGTGTCTCCCTCTCTCTCTGCCCCTCCCCTACTCGGTCGCTGGGGATTCTCTCTCTCCCTCTCTCTCACTCTCTCTCTCTGCCCCTCCCCAACTTGTGTGTGCACACTCTTTATCTCCCAAAATAAATAAATAAAACTTCAAAAAAGTGACGATATTCTTTTTTTTTCTTTTATTATTAGGTTTATTTATTTTGAGAGAGAGAGAGAGAGAGAGTGCAAGTGGGCGAGGGGCAGAGAGAGGGAGACACAGACTCCGAAGCAGGCTCCAGGCTCCGAGCTGTCAGCACAGAGCCCGACGCGGGGCTTGAACCCATGAGTGTGAGATCGTGACCTGAGTCGAAGTCGGATGCTCAACCGACTGAGCCACTCCGGTGCCCCTGGGAAGATTCTGATATTCTAGTTAAAGTTTATATCTAGGACACCTTATTGGTCAAAAGGAGTTGAGACAAATACTTTAATTTTTTATTTGGTAAATTTGTAACGTATGACATTTTCTTTTTCTTATTTGTTTTGTGATTGCCCATTTGCGATTTTATTTTATTTTATTTATTTACTTATTTTATTTTTTTTTTTTTTGCAATTGCCCATTCATACAACTGCAAAGGTATTATTCTATACCCACTGCCTTCAGGGTACCATTGTTATGACAGAAATTCAACAAGAAAAGAATCAATTCTCAGCTTTTGAGTTTCAAAACAGATTTTAAAATAGGCTTTGAAATTCACAGAAGGGGCAGCAATTTACAAGAACAAGCCTGTGAATCTCAAAATACCTGGCTTTTAATTTTTAAAAGACAAACGTCTGAAGAAGTTGGGATAGTAGAATGTATCTTTGGAGAAAAGGGGAGGCCAAATGTAAATATAATGAATTTGCCCTGAAATAGATGAGAAAACCTGGAATTATCTGTGTTTGCCCTGAATTCACAAGATTAAGTACATGACCAGGGGGCAAAACAAAGGCTCAAGTTGGAAACAAATATCAATTAGAGAAACATAAAGATTCTTTTGCACATCTAAATTGTGTATATATATATATATATATATATATATATATATTTTAAAGTTTATTTTTTTTGAGAGAGAGAGAGGGTACATGTGAGTGAGGGTCAGAGAGAGAGAGAGAGAGAGAATCCCAGGAAGGGCAAAGAGAGAGAGAGAAGTGGGGTTCACCCAAAGTGAAGCTCATGTTTAATCCAAAGCAGGGCTTGTGTTTTCACCCAATGTGGGGCTCCAGCTCACCCGATGTGGGGCTCGAACTCATGAATGGTGAGATCACCACCTGAGCAGATGTCGGATGCTTAACAACTGAGCCACCCAGGCGCCCCTAAGTTGCATGTTAAGAGATATTTTCAAGTGCTACATGTCCAGATCCTCTGACATGTATAATCTGAAAATGTAAGTCCTCCGGTTAAGACTGATAAGCGCCCCCATCGTACCCCATCCTCTAACTGAAGAAAATCATTCTACTGATACCACACTAGGTAAACTCCTCCAGCTAAACACGATTTTTTTCATCCATGAGATTCCTTCTTCCTTCTGATAGATTCACGGTTTTCCTAACTTACCCGTAGTCGAGGCATTTCACCATTGCTAACAAAATCCCAAGGAAACCCAGGGCTGCTCAACACAGGCTGGTACGGAAACAGCCTATAGTGTTTTCCGAGTCACGTTTGACATTTATACCCTCTGACGGATGTGCCGCTTTTCCTGCTTATCTGATCAGCGTTAAGCTTTTAAAGCTTCAAAGAATTTTGGGGCGCCCGAGTGGCTCAGTCGGTTGAGCGTTCGACTTCGGCTCGGACCATGATCTCACGGTTCGTGGGTTCGAGCCCCGCGTCGGGCTCTGTGCTGACAGCTCGGAACCTGGAGCCTGCTTTGGATTCTGTGTCTCCCTCTCTCTCTGCCCCTCCCGTGCCTGTGCTCTCTCTCTCAAATAAATAAATAAATACATGTTAACAAAGATTTTAAAGCTTCAAAGCATTTTAATTTGGTATTTTCCTCCATTTATTTTCTCATCGGGTAATAACTATATACACAGTTCCACCGTGTTGTCATCTGTACGCCTTTGGACGGCTCACTGAGTTTCCCTGAGCCTCAGTTTCTTTGCCCATAAAATGGCCATAGTGGGAACGGTTGAACAAGCCGTGTACAAGATACGAGGTTAATGTCAGGAAAAGAGACCTTTTGTATAGCGAGTTGGGTGGTGGAGAAGTATTGGATGATGACCCTAAAAACACTAGGAAAAAGCAAAAACAGTTGGAGAATTGTAAAGATAATTTAGCAGGTGTTCAATATATGTACTGAGGACATAGAAAGATGTGGCCAGAGTTCTAACCACAGCTCCTATCTCTTGCTTACTCTGCATAAACATCGTGGTAAACGAGGACAGATCACCTCATTTAATCCTGATAACAACCCTGGTAAGCTGTAACTTTATCATTCCTCACTTTAGAGAGGAGGAAATGGAGATTCAGAGGAGATAAGTAGTTTGTCCCAGTTTTCACGTCTAGTAAATGGTGAATAATGAGGCTTAGCTCTGACAAGCAGTATTAACTATTAGGCTGCACTGCCTTACTGTTTTTCTTTTCTTTTTTTTAATTAAAAAAATTCTTTTTAATGTTTATTTTTGAGACAGAGAGAGACAGAGCATGAGCGGGGGAGGGGCAGAGAGAGGGAGACCCAGAATCCGAAGCAGGCTCCAGGCTCCGAGCCTCAGCACAGAGCCCGACGCGGGGCTCAAACTCATGAACCGTGAGCTCATGACCTGAGCCGAAGTTGGACGCTCAACTGACTGAGCCACCCAGGCGCCCCCCACTTTTTGTCTTTTATTTTGTGCTCCTGAATCTCCTTATCAGTCCTGTTCCTGCTTAGGCTTGTTGATTTTTGCATTTTGGGTGCTTTTTTTTTTTTTTTTCCCTCTTGAAATCCTCTCTACTGTTTTGGGCGCAAGCATCAGGAGACATTCTTTTGTGTCCTCTATTCACTTGTCTCAATATGTCCTTTTTCTCAACATACCATACATTTAAAGAGTATCTGCCTTTTATATTAAGTTCTAGAAATTATCTATGCCATCGATATAAATTGAAGATTTGGGAAATTCATCGAGATAATTCAAAAGAATATTCACTTTTGCAACAAATTCTTGCAAAAGGATATTTTATGGCTCTGAGTTATCTGTACAAATACTCTGATAATCACTTCACATTGCTCACCCCGACTGGTTTATTTACCTCCCATTGGAAATACCATTCCCTAATGTTTTGTTTTTGTTTTTTTTTTTTTTTTCATTTTCATTGTGAGCATTTGTGGATTCAAAAAATAATGTTCTACCACTATGGGGTGGAAAGCCTCAAATCGTGATCTGAGTTCCTACTCAAGAAACTAAAGAGTCAAGTAAACCAAAGCAATCAGCCGAAAGGAAATCATAAAGACAAGAACAGGAGTCCATGACCTTAAACAGAGGACATCAATGGAGACAATCAAAGAAGCCTAGTTCCACGGGGGGGAAAACAATCAATATTGGTAAACTTGTAGCAAAATCAACAAATAAGTAAAAAGACACAGATCACCAAGATCAGGAATAAAGTAAGACATTGTAGTATAGATCTTATGATCATTACAAAGATAATAAGCCAACTGCGAATAACTGTAAGCTTATGATTTCAACAGCCTGGAAGACGTGGACCAATTTCTCCAAAATCACAAGCTACCCAACTCAACAAGACAAACAGACAGTGTGACTAGCTTTACGACCGTTAAAGAAATTGAATATGCAATTAAAAAAGCTTCCAGAAAAAGAAACCTCCAGGTCCAGATGGTTTCACTAGGGACCTCTACCAAAATTCTTCAAGTTCAAGAAGAATTAATGCCACACTCACACGGTATTTTGAATCGAAGTTCATGAGAGAGATTGGTCTGAAGTCTTCTTTTTCGTACTGCCGTTGTCTGCTTTGGGCCTCCTAAAAGGAGTTGGGAAGTTTTCCACCTGCTTCTGTTTTCTGACAGAGATTGGGTAAGGGTGGTATTAATTCTTCTTTAAATGTGCCTCCCCGCTTGGATCCTGAGAACAAACCGAGGGTTGATGGGGGGTGGGGGAGGGGGGAAAGTGGGCGATGGGCACGGAGGAGGGCACCTGTTGGGATGAGCACTGGGGGTTGTATGGAAACCAATTTGTCAATAAATCATATTTGAAAAAAATGTGCCTCCCCAGCCACGATGTCCCTAAACGGAGGTAGGAGACATTGAGCTTGATGGGACCCATGGAGCACTCTCTGTCAGGTCACCCGAAACTGACAGAGCTCCCTCTTGACTCTTCCTGGTGCCGCCTAAGGGGACAGGATATGTTTTTCTGGGCTACTGGGTGCCACTAGGTCCTTTGGAAGGAGCTGGGCCTGCTGGACGGGTGGTGCCTCCCAGGTCTGTTCTTCTAGTTGCCTGATGCCAGTGGGACTGCTCCTCTATCAAGATACTGAGCCTAGTATGCTTTCTGTCCCTTGAAAAGTCGGGAGGCTTTGGAGCGTCATGCGGGCGGGGCAGAGAGAGAGAGACAGAGACAGAGAGACAGAGAAAGAGAGAGAATCCCAAGCAGGCTCCTCACTGTCAGGGTAGAGTCAGATGCTGGTCTCGAACTCACAAAACCGTGAGATCATGACGTGGGCCGAAACCAAGAGTCAGACCCTTAACCGACGGAGCCCCCCGGGCGCCCTTGTTTGGTTTTATTTTTTTAGACTGGATTTTTAGGTTGACTGTTTGCAGAGAGAAAGGGTTGGTAAGGCTTCCCGCTTCATTTTACTTCTGGAAACTGAAGGTACACACCTTTAAATCCTTCGCCTAACATGTCAAATCCTTCATAGGCTTCTCCTACGATTCGCGTTGCCTCCGTGAACGTACTTCTCCTTCTTCACTCCCAAGTTCATCTCTCCAGTCAAATCACTGTCATTAGTATATCTCACTCCCTCCTGCCGCCATATCTTTCTTTATTAGTGTCGTCGCCACTACTTGGAGTGTTCTCGATTTTAGTTTTCTCAATGAAGTTACACTAGTTTGGTTGAACACGAAATTATAACCATCCAGCGTTATCAAATTCTGCTTCACTGGTATTACTCTGTGCCCCATTCTTAGCACTCCCAGGAGATCCTTCAGCACTAAACATATGGTATTCCTCTTAGATATTTGGCCCTTGTTCACGAGCTATCCATCAAGGAAGAAAGCTTCTAGTAGGCATTGCAAGGCAGTTATTTTAACTATTGCGATGAAAGCCTCTCAGATACTTCTGCTTTGTATTGAAGATTTCACACATCTTTGCCTGGATTTTACTTAGGTCTGGGGGTGCAGAGAGACTGGAGGCAGAATCACCCCGTGAACGGATGATATTGTGTGAAAAGACAGATGGTAAGAGAGCAGCAAACATTTTACGGAATGTTTCTTGCTTTGGACACCCCTGAAGTTTAAAACCTGGCCTTTATTGAAGTTCACATGAAGGCATGTCTGTAAGTTCCACATCTATGGTAGATTAGCAGTACAGACCACACGAGGTCTATTTACACAATAGCAAAGAGAGGGCTCAGCGAATACACAAACCATTGGCTCTGGGATCGAATTCTACCTTTTAGGGGCAAACTGTCGAATGAGTTCTGACGTTCTGAGATGCCCAAGATATCCCATCGCCGATTACTTCCAAACTGCACAAGACATTTGTGTCCAAAGGAAATGGAGTCATACGGCCAGGTTTCTCCTCCATCTGAAACACCAGCAATAAAACAAGATCTACAGAACAATGGTTTTCGAGACACTGGATATCTGGCAAGGAAAGAAAGTGATCCCTGAGAGGTGAAAAGCAAACAAGGTGAATCCTATGGTGTCTCAGCTTACTGTGTGAAGGGGGTTTCCAGAACGCTGGGAGAGGCCAGGCCACCAGGGTTTACAGGACAGAGTACTGGGGAAGAGAGCGCTACCCTCGGGTGTTCAGCTGCGTATTCGTGCAGGTCTGTGAAGAAACCACCCACAGCTTTGGATGCAGCCTCCAGAAGATTCGAGGCAAAAATCCCCAGCATTCGCATAGGCCTGGGAATAGTGACCACGGCCACCAGCGACACGGAAAAACGTCAATATTTACGAGGCTTTGCGTACAGGAAACAGAAGTATCTTGCTTCAGTAATGAGAAGTATCCCCTAGACAACAAATTGCTTGGGTCTCACCTAACAAATCTGAAAAGCATGACACGAAATGATCAAACAGTTTCCAATAACGTAAATACATCTCAGAACAAAGGACTGGAGATACAGAAATATCAAGCACTCAACAATGTATGCTTCATGGGGGTCTCTTCTAAGGGGCATACAAGGGGCAAAGGGAAGACCATGGGAGGTCGGGGAGACTGCTTATCACAAGGGCTACCGGGGGGAGTCTTTCAAGTTATAAAATGTCATATGGAAGTGCACCAAATCGATACGTTCTATACCTTGAACTTACGTTAGTGTTGTATGTCAGTTTTGTCTCAAGCTGAAAAAAAGAGTAAATCCATGTTCAATTTTGAGCTAATCGTTTTTGAGAGAGAGAGAGAGAGAGGGAGCACAAGTGAGCGCAGGCCAGAGGAAGGGAGACAGAGAGAGAGAGAGAGAGAGAGAGAGAGAGAGAAACAGGGGTCATCCAAAGTGGGGCTTGTGTTCACCTGATGCAGGGCTCATGCTCACCGGATGTGGGACTCGAACTCACGGACCGTGAGATCATGACCCGAGCCGAAGTCAGATGTTTAACGACGGAGCTGCCCAGGCGCCCTTGAGTTAATTTCTATATAAGGTGTGAGGTTTAGGTTGAAATTTTGGCTTTTGGTTAGCTTGGCTTTGGTTTTGTTTGTTTTTGTCTATTAGTACTTAGTCTCTCCACCATCATTTGTTGAAAAGGCCATCATTTATCCCATTTCATTGTTTTTGGCTCCTTTTTTTAAAAAAAACTAGGCATATTTGTGCTGATTGAGTTCTGGATTCTCCATGCCATCTTACTGATTAATGTCTATCCCTAAATCAGTACTGTACCAGCGTAATTATGATAGCTATGCCTATCATACGATACATACAGAAGAGTGAACGTGGGGGAAAGAATTGTTTCTTCCTTAAATTGTGTTGGGAAAACCGGATATCCACATTCAGAAGAATAAATGTGGACCCTTATCTTACACCATGTGCAAAAATCCATTCAACATGGATTAAAGTCTTAAATACAAGACCCAAACCTTTAAAACCACTAGAAAAAAATAGGGAAAAAGCTTCTTGACATTGGCCTTGGCAATACTTTTTCGGCTTTGACCCCAAAAGCAGAGACAAAAGCAAAAATAGACAAGTGGAACTACTTCAAACCTAAAAGCTTCTGCAGAGCAAAGGAAACAAACAACAGATTGAAGGGACAGCCTATGGAATGGAAGATAATGTTTGCAAACCATACCCCTGATAAGGGGTTAATATCCAAAATATATAAGAAACTCTTAACAACTCAATAGCAAAAAAAAAAAAAAAAAAAGCAAAAAAGCAAACAAAAGAAAAAGAGCCCAATCACAAAATGGGCAAAGGACATTGCCTCTTAATTACATGCTGCAATGAACATGAGAGTGCACATATCTCTTCAAGATCCTCACAATAATTAAGAGGCAGAAACAACCCAAATTTCTATTGCCAAAGAAAATATGATACACACCATGTATGGTATATATACATTCATATACATATATATGCATATATATACACACAAATGTATACATATACACACACATACATATATATGTATATACATGCACACATATATACATACATATGTATATACATACAAACATATACATATAATGTATATACATACACACATATACATATAATGTATATACATACACACATATATACATATATATGTGTATCTATATATATACACATATATATATCATAGAATATTACTGAGCCTTAAAAAAGAAGAAAATCCTGCCTATTACCACAATGTAGATGAATCTGAAGGCCAGTATGATAAGTGAAATAAGCCAGACACAGGAACACAAATACTGTATGATCTCACTTGTGTGTGGAATCTAAAGCAGTGTAACTCACAGAAGCAGAGGGTAGCCGGGGGCAGGAGGCTGGGGTACATAAATGTCGGTCAAAGAGTACAAAGTCTCGGTTATTCAGTCTCGGTTATGAATAAGTTCTGGAGTACAGCATGGTGACTGTATTTAATAACACTTTTATATACTTGAATTTTTAAATTTTTTGACATTTATTTATTTTTGAGAGAGAGAGAGAGACAGCGCGCGTGCACGAGTGCGGGAGGGGCAGAGAGAGACATATACACATAGAATCTGAAGCAGGCTCCAGGCTTTGAGCTGTCAGCACAGAGCCCGATTCGGGGCTTGAACCCATGAACTGTGAGATCGTGACCTGAGCCGAAGTCAGACGCTTAACCGACTGAGCCACCCAGGCACCCCATACTTGAATTTTTTTAAAAGACTCTATCTTAAGTATTCTCGTCACAAAAAAAATTGGTTAATATGGGGTGCCTGGGTGATTCAGTCGGTTACGGGTCCAACTCTGTTATCAGTCGGTTATTTCGTCCACATTCACAGTTTCTCTTATGGATTCCTTATTTATTTAAACTTTATTGAAATCAGAAACCAGGTGCTTCTGCAAATTACTCCTGCTTACTCTAGTAAATAGTTTTAAAAATGTTTTCTTTTTTCTTTTTTTCCAGATTAAAAATACGATGAGAATTTATTACTGGCATCAGATCGTTTTCAAAAAAAAAAAAAAAAAAACCCTACAAGCTGCCCTTTTACATGTTTTCACATACCATTGGTGGCAAACATAAATACCCACCTGGGATTTAAAAATATTCTGAGAAATATACTCTCGCTAAATATGGATTTCAGTAGCAGACTTTTTGTTGTTGTTGTTTAAAGGCAATTACAATTGTACTAGGTTAAAAGCCTCCAACCTAAAACAGGAGATCTATCCTCTTAACAATCCTCTTTAACAATCACAAGGTTGTCAAACTATGAGCCCAATGTTGTCCAGTAGATCTGTAAAGCTTTTTATTTTTCTTTTTTCTTTATTTATTTTGAAAGTGAGCATGAGCAGGGGAGGGGCAGAGAGAGAGAGAGAGAGAGAGAGAGAGACAGAGAGAGAGAGAATCCCAAGCAGGCTCCAAGCTGTCAGTGCAGAGCCCGACGTGGGGCTCAAACTCACGAACCGTGAGATCACGACCTGAGCCGAAATCGAGAGCCGAAATGCGTAACGGACTGAGCCACCCAGGCCCCCCACATAATGCGTTTTCATCTTGCGGGACCCAAACTTTGGACCCATTGTACAGCTGCTCCTCCCAGCCCCTAACAGTCACTGTCGTACTCTGTGCTTCAATGAGTGTGACTACTTTAGAAACCTCTTTTGTATAAATGGCGTCACACAGTATTTGTCCGTCCGTGACTGGCTTGTATACCACTCAGCATAACGCCCGCAAGGTTTCTCCATGGTGCTGCACAGGACTGGATTTTCTTCTTTTTATGGCTGAATAATATGTCATTGTCCTATAGACCACGTGTTCTTTATCCATGCATCTTTTGGTGGACATTTGGAGTTATTTCCACCTCTCGGCTACTGTAAATAACGTTGCAATAATGCCCGTGGGAGTGCCAATACCTCTTCAAGATACTGAGTGTATTTCCTTTGGATATGCACCCAAGAGTGGGATTGCTGGGTCGTCTGGTAGCTCTATTTTTAATGTCTTAAGGAGCCTCCATACTGTTTCCATAGCAGCTGCACTTCTTTACGTTCCCAGCAACAGGGCGCGAATGCTCCAATTTGTGCACATGCTCACGAACGCTTGTTGTCTGGTGTTTTGTTTTTTTTTTTTAAATAATGGCCATCCTAACAGATGTGAAGTGATACCTCGTTGTGGTTTTGATTTGCATTTCTCTGATGATTAATGATGGTGAACATCCTTTCATATGCCCGTTGGCCATTGGTATGTTGTCTTTGGAGAAATGTCTGTTTGAGTTCTTTGCCCGGTTTTTAATTGGGTACTTTGTTTCTCGCTTTTTCACTTTGTTGACTGTTTCCTTTGTTCTCTACCTCCACGACTTAAATCTCACGTTCATCTTTCTTCCTTTCATTTTTGCAGAATACTTTTATAAGCCACAGGCTGGTTTTACAAAGTAAGTATTTATGTCTTAATTAGGGCAGGGCTATACTAAACTGGTCAGTGACCCAAATTAGCATAGAAGGAGGCTGTAAACGTCCTCACCGCGTCTCAACACTATTAGACTTAACGACTCAGACGTTTTGTAGGCGGCCCGCATTGATGTATATTTCTGTCAACAAATTGGTGATCCTGCGACCCGAGTGGGGAAGTGTTTGGACAGTGGGGGCTGTCCCTGCAGGGAAAATTAGTCTCTGCACACTTCCTCTTCGTTGTTTGGTGAAGTGATCGTCCATGATTCAAACTTTTGTTATCTATTTTTCTCTGCTCTGTCAAAACTTGACTCCAGTTACAGAAGGTGGCTGTGACAGGTCTCTTTCCTAGTGTTACTCTCATTACTGCAGGTAATTGGTGGAGGCCGGGAGAAGAAAAATCCCACCACCCCTAGATTTCCTGTTAGATGGGGGCAGACTTGACCTTGTGGTCCGCTTGCAGCTGATTCCAAGTGGTTTGAACCCACAGTAATGAATGTGGTCCAAGTACCGGTTCCACATTTTTTCCCCGTCTTACCCTGACCTTCAGCCTGTACCTTCCAATCCAGGAGGTGCTGTTTGGCTTATATTAGGCTGAGACTTCTCTAATTATCCACACGCTATATTGTGTATCTATGAAATAATATTTTGAGGTTTTTCAGTGCCTTCAATTAATCTTGTTCCATCTTTAAAGTAGCTAGTGGAAAATCTTTAAATTATATATAGCAGGTGAATGTTTATCCTCTTTTATTTTATTTTTTTTTTAATTTTTTTTTCAACGTTTATTTATTTTTGGGACAGAGAGAGACAGAGCATGAACAGGGGAGGGGCAAAGAGAGAGAGGGAGACACAGAATCGGAAACAGGCTCCAGGCTCTGAGCCATCAGCCCAGAGCCCGACGCGGGGCTCGAACCCACTGACTGCGAGATCGTGACCTGGCTGAAGTCGGACGCTTAACCGACTGCGCCACCCAGGCGCCCCATGTTTATCCTCTTTTAAAAGATGCATTTGATGTTTTCAGCTGATTTTTATTACTGTGATCATAAAGGAGGGTGTTAGGTATCAGTGTTCTTTTTTAAAAATTTTTTTATGTGTATTATTTATTTTGAGAGAGAGAGGGAGAAAGAGAGAAAGGAGGAAGGGCAGAGAGAGAGGGAGAGAGAAAATCCCGAGCAGGCTCCGCACTGTCAGCGCAGAGGCCGACACGGGGCTCGATCCCACCAACAGTGAGATCGTGACCTGAGCCGAGATCAAGAGTCAGACGCTTAACTCAGTGTTTCAGTGTTCTGATCTCCATCTTTCTGGTAAATATTATCATTTACAAACATAGCGTATGCCTTAACCATGCACTTTAACCACATGGTTACTCTTCCCAGTTATCGTTAAACTATCGACAAACTTTAAAAGTACAAGAAAATGAAACAGCCCACTGTTTACATTTTTGTGTGTCTTTTCCACCTACTTCTCTGAGTCTGGGAAAGATAATGTGTTCTTACCCTTTTCCAAATAACTGTTCTGTTTCATGAAGGAGATCACGGTGACTCTGTGTGTGTGTGTGTGTGTGTGTGTGTGTGTGTAATCCATTACATTATGCAGAGAGTCCCCGACTTACAAAGATTCGACTTACGATTTTTCACCTTTACAATGGTGCCAAAATGATTACACACTCAGTTAGAGACTGGACTTCAAATCTCGCATTTGGATCCTTGGCTGGTCTAGCAATATGGTGGCCTGTTATGTTTCTGGGCAATGGCACCTGCCAGTCACCCACGCGATCTCGAGGACCCACAAGCATTCGGTTGTTCACTTCCGGTACAGCATTCAATGAATTACATAAGATAGTCAACGCTTTGTTATAAAATAGGCTCTGTGTTAGATAATTTTTGCTTATCCGTGGGCTAATGTAAGTGTTCCGAGCACATTTAAGGTAGGCTAGACTGCACCATGATGTTCGGTAGGTTAGGTGGAGTTTTGACTTAGGATATTTTTATTTTTTATTTTTTCATGTTTATCTATTTATTTATTTTGAGAGAGAGAGAGGGTGTGAGTGGGGGGGGGGAAGGGCAGAGGGGGGAGGGAGAGAGAGAATCCCAAGCAGGCTCCTCACTGTCAGTGAGGATCCCACAAGGCAGGGATCGATCCCACAAACCATGAGATCATGACCTGAGCTGAAATCGAGTGTCTGATGCTCTACCCACTGAATCACCCAGGCGCCCCCAACTTAGGATATTTTTAACTTATTATAAGTTTTCCTAGATGTAGCTGCATAATGCGTCTAGGAAAATCTGTAGTTAGTGGAAATTCCTTCTTAATTTAGGCAAAACGGTGTCTGTAAATCTTAGTTTTCTGAGAACTTGTGTGTTTTGGTTTGTAAAAAAATATATTCAGGTATTTTAGAAGGCAGGAGAGGTTATGGCAGCAGCTGCTGGTCAGATGCCATTTATTAAAGACACCAATTTTGCTATTTTGATGCCAAGGGCATACGAAAACAAGAGAATTATTTTTCTTATGGTCAAAAAATAATTAAATCTGTAAACATTGACTAGAAACAATCTTCTGTTATTTCTCTGGCAGGACCCCTTTCCTTAGGTTGATGTTAAAATATTTTCTTTATCTTTTGTGGAAAGATATTTCATATGGGGACGCTTGGGTGGCTCAGTCGGTTCAGTGGTCAACGTCAGTTCAGGTCATGATCACGGGTTCGTAGTTTCGAGTCCCGCATCGGGCTCTCTGCTGTCAGTGCAGAGCCTGCTTGGGGTCCTCTGTCCCCCTCTGTCTCTGCCCCTCCCCAAGTGGTGCTCGCTCTCTCTCTCAATCTCTCAAAAATAAACATTAAAAAATTTTAAGATATTTCATGTGGAAGATTAAAACGGGAGAAATGATTTTATTCACATACATATCAAGCATTCCTCATGACTGCAAGATCACTTTTAAGAAAAGAAATGAATATCGCAAAGTAAAATATTTTGTTAAAAACTAAAGTCGTGCCTTATAATCAATTCATCCCCAGTAGCTAGTTTGCTGAGCTCGAGTAGTTTCTGTGACACGTCATTGCCTTGAACTTGATCTTTGTTAAATCTTCCCAAACGAACAAGTAAGATGCTCTTAAGTTTTAATGCAGTGGGTAAACAGAAATCCTCCTGTTATGTTTTTTTTTTTAATGTTTATTTAATTTTGAGAGAGAGAGACACACAGCATGAGCGGGGGAGGGGCAGAGAGAGAGCGAGACACGCAGAATCCGAAGCAGGCTCCGAGCTGTCAGCACAGAGCCCGACGCGGGGCTCGAACTCACGGACCGTGAGATCATGACCCGAGCCGAAGTCGGACGCTTAAGCGACCGCGCCACCCAGGCGCCCCTCTCCTGTTCTTGTTTTTACGATGGATTTTAAGATTATAAGAATGAACTTCTGAAAAAGGCCTCGCTCACTAATGTTGAGCTCAGAATTTAGGGACTTCTCTTTTGACACCTTCCTAGCAATGGTGTGTCTATCTCTCTCATCTCGTTAGTGCACTTGCTTCAAGGGAAGCGTGTTTCTGAATACTGTACTGCTCTTTTCTTCGGGAAGGCTGCACGAACGGGTAGCCGATTATAACTCGCTTTCAAATACCCCATAAGCGTCTTCACACCTATGACAGACGCGCATCTTGCCAGTCGTAATTTCTAAAAATGAAACCCTCTATGTGAAATCACTCCGTGAAATGTGAAAGGTCCTAGATATGTCGAAGGTGTGAAATGGCAATATGATGGCTTTATCAGAATACCGCATTTCTTTTTTTAACTACGGGCTCATTCTCTATTCCTTTTGGTTCTGGGCACACACAAAAAGGCATTCTTGTGGCTTGAGGGGTTACCTGGGTGTCTCTTCTAATTGGATGTAGATAATTCTGTTTTCAGCTCTCAAGGGTTCGCTCCAAATCATATTCAGTGCGTTTACTCATTAATACTTGTGAAATGTCACTCTTGGTTTTATTGATATTCTCGAGAGGTTTTTCGGTGGTGTTTCTAGCAGTTGAATTTTCTGTCTTTATTACTTCCCTCCCGCTCACCCCTACCCCTGTTTGGTTCTTTTCCTGGCTTATTTATTTCAACACTCAATTATTTTCTCTCTCTGTTGTTTTTTTTTTTTAATTTTTTTTTTCAACGTTTATTTATTTTTGGGACAGAGAGAGACAGAGCATGAACGGGGGAGGGGCAGAGAGAGAGGGAGACACAGCATCGGAAACAGGCTCCAGGCTCTGAGCCATCAGCCCAGAGCCTGACGCGGGGCTTGAACTCACGGACCGCGAGATCGTGACCTGGCTGAAGTCGGACGCTTAACCGACTGCGCCACCCAGGCGCCCCCCTTTTTTTTTTTTTTAATATGTATACTTAATGTTGTACATTTATTTGTTAAGTACCACTTTGGTTTTGATATATAGAACTCTCATTGTCATATATTCTAAATTTTGTTTCTTTAACCCGTAAGCTGTTTAGGAGCGAGTTTTGAAGTCACTAAACATGTCCCCCGCACCCTGTGGTGGCTGACTGTGGCTCAGTCAGTTAAGCGTCTGATTCTTGGTTTCAGCTCAAGTCATGATCTCGCGGTTCGTGAGTTCAAGCCCCACATCGGGCTCCATGCTGACAGTGGGATTCTGTCTCTCCCTCTCTCTCTCCCTCTCTCTGCCCCTCCCCTGCTTGCACGCCATCTCTCTCTCTCAAAATAAATAAAGTTTAAAATAAATGATGTTCAGTGTGTACTAAGATAATATGCGTTCTGTTGTATTTTAGATCAAGCTTATTTCTGCTGCTGCTCGAAATCTTTAATCTTTACTTATATTCTGTGTTTGATCTGCCTTTTTTTAATAGAAGTGACTTAATATCTTCAGCTATAATTCTGATTTTGTCAACTCTTACCTCCAATTTTATCAACACACACATACACAATGATATGAGGTGCATATGAGTTCATACTAATATATGCTTTTGGTTGATTTTATTTTTTTATCATCATATGGTAAACCTCTATCACAATGAATGCTTTGTATTTTATATATTTTATAAATTTTATAGATTTTGGTGTTAATATCTTTGTGCCATCTTTCTTTGGTTAGAAGTTGCCTAGTAAAACTTTTATAAAAAATTATTTTTTTATATAAAAAATTTTTTTAAATATAAAAAAATAATTTTAACCTTCCTGTGACAGCTTATTTTCGTGTGTCTGCTTGTAACAACAGATTTCTGGCATAAAAAAAAGAAATTAATGCATCTTTGTCTCCAATAGGCACGTTTAATCCTTCTGCATTTACTTTCGATATGGATATATTTTGAATCGTATTTTCACATGTAAAAAACTATTCAGTCTATCATCCCTTTATTCTTTTTTTTCATTCTCCATTCTTGGCTGAGTTTGATAATGTTCCATGTGAACTCACTTCCTTTCGTTCGCTAATACGGAAACAATGAGTTGTATTTATTATTATCTCTGTTTATTTTTCAATGACAGTATACACTCTGTGCTACTCCTTTGCCCTCCCCCCTTCGATCCGAAAGTACCCACTACGCTCAATGTTACGACTTTTTTGTGTGTGTGTTTCATTGTGTGTATATGTATGCTTAAACTTGTATTGCTTTATGCTTTTGATTTTTTAGACATTTTCAAAGGGATAATACCATATAAAATTTTTGTTTTGTCCCTCAACATTAGGTTCCTATCCGTTTTGTGACATGTATCTCTAGAATATTATTATATAAATATACCGTAATTTACCCATTCTTCAGTCGCTAAGCACTTGGATATTTCATTTTATGGGTTTTACTCTTTTTGAGGCTTATTTACTTATTTTGAGAGAGAGATTGTGAGTGGGGGAGGGCCAGAGAGAGAGAATCCCAAGCAGACCGTGTACCGGCAGTGTGGAGCTAGATGTGGGGTTCGAACTCATGAACCATGAGATCATGACCTGAGCCGAGACCGAGAGTCAGAAGCTTAACCCACCGAGCCACCTAGAGGCCCCTGTTTCAGTGCTGCTATGAATATTCTTATAAATGTTGCACACGCATGCAAGAGTTCTCATGTTATTGCTAGTTTATAAAGTATTTAAATATTCATCTTTATAAAAAAATACCGGATTGTTTGTCTAAGTAGCGATACCAATCTATGCTCTCAACAGCCATATATAAGAGATCCTGTGGATTCAACACTGGATCCTTTCAACACTTCTCGGTCTTTGCAGATCAAAATGGGTACATGCTGTTAGCACACTGTAGTCTTCATTGGTATTCTCCTTACTTGGGGAGTCGAACATATCTTAGGTTTAGTACTCACGAGCGTTTCTCTGCTATGTAATATTTGTTCAGATTTTGGCTTCATTTAAAAAAAATGTTTTCTTTTGAATTTGTAAGAATTCTTTATGTATTCCTAAATAACCCTTTGCTGGTTATTTATGTTGTACTCTCTTCTCTCAGTTTCTACATTGTCTTTTAATGGATAGCTGTTCATCTTTTTAATATAGTCAAGTTTACCGAACTATTCAATTCTGGTGTTAATTGTGGCTTGCCCTTGGGGCGCCGGGATGGCTCAGTCGGTTAGGCAGCTGACTTCGGCTCAGGTCACGATCTCCTGGTTTGTGGGTTCGAGCCCCATGTCGGGCTGTGTGCTGGCAGCTCAGAGCCCGGAGCCTGCTTCGGATTCTGTGCCTCCCCCTCTCTCTGCCCCTCCCCCACTCTCTCTCTCTCTCTCTTTCTCTCTCTCTCTCTCAAAAATAAACATTTAAAAAATTAAAAAAAAAGAAAAAGAAACATTTAAGAATTTCTCCTTATCCTTGAGGTCACCCGTTATATTGTTATTACAGTATCATTAACTGTATTCCTTATGCTTTGCTTTTTATTCTTGCGACTTACTCATTTCGTAACTCAAGGCCCGTATCTCCCTCTGCCCTTAACCCATTTTGACCATCCCCCCCCCCCCAACCCTCTCCTCTCCGGCAACTATCAGTTTGTTCTCTGCATTTCTAGATCTGACTTGGCTGCATATTTGTTTTTTCATTTTTTTCAGATTCCATTTATGAGTGGAACCATAAGATATCTGTTTTTTTAATCTGACATTTCACTTAGTATAATGCCCTCTCAGTCCCTCCATGTTGTCTCAAATGGCACAGTGTATCATCCTTTTTTATGACTATGTAATATTCCATTGTGTATATACACCACATTTTCCTTATCCGTTCATTGTTGGTGGACGCATCGGTTGCTTCCATGCCTTGGCTATCGTAAATAATGCTGCAGTCGACATAGGGGTGCATACGTCTTTTTGAATTCGGTTTTTCATTTTCCCTGGCCAAATACCCAAGAGCGGAATTATTGAATCATATGGCATTTCTTTGTTGTTGTTGTTGCTGTTTTTAAGTTTATTGATTTATTTTGAGAGAGTGAGTGAGCACGTGCGTGGGGGAGAAGCAGAGAGAGAGGCAGAGAGCGAGAATCCCAAGCAGGCTTTACACTGTCAGCACAGAGCCCCATTCAGGGCTGTAACTCACGAACCACGAGATGAAGATCTGAGCCGAGATCAAGAGTCAGACACTTAGCCGACCGAGCCACCTAGGTGCCCCCATGTGGCATTTCTATTTTTAATTTCTTGCGGAACCTCCATACTGTTTTCCACAGTGGCTGTACCAATTACGTTCCCACCAACAGTTCACAAGGGTTCCTTTTTTCTCCACATCCTCGTCAACACTCATATCTTGCCTTCTTGATTTTAATCGTTCAAACAGGGGTGACGTGATATCCCACTGCGGTTTTGATGGGCATTTCTGTGATGCTTAGTGATGTCGAGCATCTTTTCATAAGTCTGTTGTCCATTTGGGTGTCTCCTTTGAAAAAATATCCATCCAGGTCCTCTGTCTAGTTTTAAACTGCATTGTTCGCTCTTTGGGTGTTGAGTTGTAGGAGTCCTTTATTTTGGATACTAACTCCTTGTTGGATATGACATTTACAAATATCTTCTCTGATTCAGTAGATTGTCTTTCTCTTTTGGTGATGCTTTCCTTTGCTGCGCAGAAGCTTTTTATTTTGATGTAGCCTCAATAGTTTATTTTTGGTTTTATTTCCCTTACGTTAGGGTATATATCTAGAAAAATGTTGCTATGGCTGATGTCAGAGAAATTACTGCTTGCGTTCTCTTCTAGGATTTTTGTGGTTTCCGGCCTCACACTAGGTCCCTAATCCACTTTGAGTTTATTTTTGTGCGTAGGGTTAGAAAATAGTCCAATTTCCTTCTTTTACATGTAGCTGTCTGCTTTCCCCAGCACCATACAGCTTTTGATTACTACAGCCTTGTTGTGTATCTCAAAATCTGGGATTCGATACCCCAGCTTTGTTCTTTCTTAAGATTGTTTTGCTATTTGGGCTCTTCTGTGGTTCCATACAAATTTTAGTAGTATTAGTTTTGCAAAAAGTGCCATTGGAATTTTGATAGGGTTTGCATTGAATCTGTGGATTGCTTTTGGGTAATATGGAAATTTTGACAATCTTAGTTTTCCAAGCCATGAATATGGAACATATTTCCATTTGTTTGTGTCATCTTCAATTTCTTTCATCACTGTTTTAGAGTTTTCAGAGTAGAGGATTTTCACCTCTTTGGTTAAGTTTATTCCTAGGTATTTTTTTTTTTCATGCAATTGTCAATGATTTTTTTTTTAACTTTCTCTTTCTCTCTCTCTCTTTTTTTTTTAATAACTTCATTGTTATTGTGTAGAAATGCTACCGATTTCTAGGTGTTAATTATGTATCCTTCCACTTGTCTGAGTTTGTTTTTTACTTCTAGTAGTTTTTTGGTGGAATCTTTAGGGTTTTCTATGTGTAGTATCATGTCATCTGTGAATAATATTTAACTTCTTTAGCTAAACATCTGTGAATAGCTTAACTTCTTTATCAATTTGAATGCCTCTTAGTTTTTCCTTGTCTGATTGCTGTGGCTAAGACTTCTAGGACTATGTTGAATAAAAGTGGCATGAGTGGAAATCCTTGTTTTGTTCCTGACCTTAGTGGAAAACCTAATTTTTCATCGATGAGGATGACGTTAGATGTGTGTTTTTCATATATGGCCTTTATTATGTTGGAATATGTTCCCTCTAACTCCATTTTGTTGAGACTTTTTTTCATGGATGGATGTTGAATTTTGTCAAATGCTTTACCTGCTTCTATTGAGATAACCGTATGATTTTTGTATGACTTTTGATGCTTCATTTTGTTGTGATGTATGACATTGATTAAACACAAATATTGAACCATCCTTGCATCCCAGGAATAAAGCTCACCTGATCATGGTGAATGATCTTTTTAATGTATTGCTGTAAGTGGTTTGCTAATATTTTGTGGAGGATTTCTGCATGTATGTTCATCAGGGATATTGGTCTATAGTTTGTGTGTGTGTGTGTGTGTGTGAGAGAGAGAGAGAGAGAGAGAGAGAGGGTGTGTGTGTGGTCTCTTTGTCTGGTTTTGGTATCAGGGTAATGATGATATTTGGAATCTTTCCTTTCTTTTTAATTTGTTTGGAATAACTTGAGGATGATAAGTATGAACTCTTTTATTTATTTTTATTTTTTAAAGTTTATGTATTTAGAGAGAGACAGAGACAGCATGAGTGGGGGAGGGCCAGCGAGAGAATCCCAAGAAGGCTCTGCACTGCCAGCACAGAGCCCGATGAGAGGATCAAACCCATGAAGCTGTGAGAGTCCAAAACCTGAGTCCAAACCAAGAGTTGGATGCTTAACCGACTTAGCCACACAGATGCCCAGTATTAACTCTTTTTTAAATGTTTGATAGAATTCACCTGTGAATTCTGGACTTTCATTTTTTGGTAGGTTTTTATGATCAATTCAGTTTCATTCCTGTAATTGGTCTATTCATAGTTTCTATTTCTTCCTGGTGCAGTTTTGGAAGATTGCATGTTTCTAGGATTTTATCCGTTTCTTCTTGGTTGTCCAATTTGTTGGAATATAATTTCTCATAGTATTCTAGTATAATCCTTTGTATTTCCATGGTATCAGTTGTTACGTCTCTCTTGTCTCTGATTTTACTTATTTCGGTCCTTTCTCTTTTTTTTCTTAATGAGTCTGGCTAAAGTTTTGTCAATTTTGTTTATCTTTACAAAGAACCAGCTCTTGGTTTCATTCATTCTTTGTATTGTTCTTTTAGTTTCCATATTATTTATTTTTTCCTTCGATCTTTATTATTTTCTTTCTTCTATTCACCGTGGGTTTTGTTTGTTCTTTTTCTAGTTTCTTTAGGCATAAGGTTAGATTGTTTATTTGAGTTTTTTCTGGTTTCTTGAGGTCAATCTGTATTGCTATATATATACTTCCCTATTTGGCCAGCTTTCACTGTGTTCCAGAGATATCGGATTGTTGTGTTTTCATTTTCATTTGCCTGCATGCATTTTTTTTTTAATTTCTTCTTCGATTGCTTCATTGACTCATGTTTAGTATCGTGTTGTTTAGTCTCCATGTGTTGGTGGGTTTTTTCCATTTTTTTCTTGTGGTATATTTCTAGTTTCATACTGTTGTGGTCAGAAAAGGTGCATGGTATGATTCAATCTTCTTAAATTTATGGAGGTTCGTTTTATGGTCTCGTATGTTATCTATTCTGGACGATGTTCCATGTGTGCTTGAAAAGAATGCGTATTCTGTTGGTTTTGAATGGAATGTTCTGTAAATATCTGTTATGCCCATCTAGTCCAGTGTGTCATTTGAATACGTTGATTCTTTATTGATTTTCTGCCTGGATGATCTGTCTATTGATGAAGTAGAGTGTTAAAGTCCCCTTCTAGAGTTGTATTACCATCAATTTTTCTCTGTATGTCCATTAATATTTGCTTTATGTATTTAGGTGCTCCAGTGTTGGCTGAGTAGATACTTACAACTGTTATATCCTCTTATTGGGTTGACCCCCTTTATCATTATTTAATGCCCTTCTGTGTCTCATTACAGTCTTTATTTTAACGTCTATTTTGCCTGGGGGCACCTGGGTGCCTCAGTCAATTAAGCATCCGACTTTGGCTCATGTCCTGATTTCATAGTTTGTAAGTTCGAGCCCCGCTGTCAGCACAGAGCCCGCTTCAGATCGTCTGCCCCCCTCTCTCTTTTTCCCTCCCCTGCTCATGCTCTTTCTCTCTCTCAGAAATAAAGACACATTTTAAAAAAGAGTCTGTTTTTTCTGATATGAAGGTGGTTACCCTGGCTTTCTTTTTCTTTGCTTCTATCTCCACGGTGAATGTTTTCCCATCTCTTCACTTGCAGTCTTGCTTGTAGCACATAGATGCGTCCTGTTTTTTGTTGTGTGTGCGTGTGTGTGTGTGTGTGTGTGTTTTCATTGTTTGATTTAGCATTTCCCTCCACTCTACGTCTTCTGATTGTGGCATTCAGCCATTTACATCGCAGATCAGAAGTTTGGGGTATGTGGTTACCATGCGCTTCATATGTATAATATCCTAAGTAAAAAGCAGTCCATATTAATTCGATGGTCATTTAAATTCAAACACGGTCTAAGAAAAAACAAAAACAAATGACCTTCTTTCTTTTTCTTTTTCCCTCTTCTCTTTTTATTCCGTTTTCCACATTTTGTGTATCTTGTCATGGTTTACATCTTTCTTCCCATTTTTCTTTTCCACTTAAAGAAGTCCCTTTAATATTTCTTGTAAGCCTGGTGTAGTGGTGATAAACATGTTTATCTTTCGTTTTTCTGGGAAAATCTCTCCCCCCTTCAAATCTGAATGATAACCTTGCTGAGTAGAATATTCTTGGTTGTAGGGTTTTTTTTTTTTCCTTTTGCCACTTTGAATATGTCCCACCACTCTCTTCTGGTTTGCAAAATTTCTGGTGAAAAGTCAGCTGATAGTTGTATAGGTTTTCCCTCGTAGGTACCTTTTTGTTGCTCTCTTGTTGCTTTTACGAGCCTCTCTTTGTCTTTAACCTTTGCCATATGAATTATTATGTGCTGCGGTCTGGACCTCCTTGGGTTCATCTTGTTTGCGACTCTATGAACTTCTTGGGCTTGGGTATCTATTTTCCTCCTGAGGTTAGACGAATTTTCAGTTACTCTTTCTTCAAAAAAGTTTTCTACACCTTTCTCTCTTTCTCTTCTTCTGGGACCTCTATAATGCTAATGTTGTTTGCTTAATGTTGTCCAAGAGATCTCTTAACTATCCTTAGTTTTAAAAATCTTTTCTCTTTTCACCGCTCAGCTTGCATGCCTACTATTACTCTGTCTTCCAGATCACTGATCCATTCTTCTGCATGCTTTACTCTACCAATGATTCTCTCCAGTGTGTTTTGTATTTCAGTTATTGTATCATTCAGCTCTGATTGGTCCTTTTTAATATTTTCTATCTCTTTATTGAAGGTCTCACGGAGTTCTTTCATTCTTTTCTCGAGCCCAGTGAGTATCTGTACAATCATTGTGCTTTGAACTCTTTATCAGCCATAGTGTTTATCTCTGTCTTATTTCATTATTTTACTGAGAGTTTTTTGTTCTTCCTTTTGGAGCATAATCCTCTGTCTCCCCATTTTGCTTGACTTTCTGTATTTGTTTTTATGGATTAAGGAAAAGGGCTACTTCTCCTAAAGTTGAAGGAGTAGCTCCTCAACTTTGTACGGTTGACCCCTCTGCAGATTGTGTGTGTTTGGTAACTTTTGCTTGCTGGCTGGAGCCAGTCAGGCTGTATATGCTAGTTACTCTTAAACCATGGCTCTTGGCAAAGAGAATGAAGAAGAAGAAGAAGAAGAAGAAGAAGAAGAAGAGAAAAGGAAGAAAGAAGAAAAGAGAGAACAAGAAAAGAATAAAATCAAAAAGAAAACAAAAACAAAATAAGACAAATTTTAATACGTAAAAAAAAATAATAAAACAGAACCATTTTTTAAAAATGACAAATAAAAACCACAAAACCATGGCTTGTTTCCTGTGTCCCAGTGCCGTGGGGCAGCCGGTGTGGGCTTGTGGACCCTGGGCTCACTGAGGTCGCAAGCTCACTCAGCCAGATTTTGCACTGGTCTCGACTTCTACGGTGGAGGGGAAGAGGAAGGTCCTGCGGTTCCTCAGCCCTTTTAAACTGTTTGTTTTTTCTTTGCCCCAGCGCGACCAGGACTGGCACGGGCTTCAGGACCCTGGGCTTGCTGGGGTTGCCAGCTCCCTGTGGCGACTGGACGCACCCGTTACCACTTTCCAATTATGGCATCCAAATCCACCCCGTATGGCAGTCAGCTCCTGCTCCAGTGTGGGCCCTTGAAGCGGAGGGGATAGAGTATTCCCTCAGTTCCCTGGACCCTCTAAACCCCAGCTTTTTTCTTCGGCATCCCAGCATATCTAGCGTTGGTGTGGGCATGTGGATCCTAGGCTCACTGAAGTTGGAAGCCACCGAGATGACCGGACCCGCCTACCACGGTGACTAGACTCTTCTTGAGTCCGGGCTTCCAAGGGAGAGTGGGAAAACAAACCCTGTCATTCTCCGGGCCCCCTGGCCTGGAGAGCTCCCCTGCCACTTAGCAGGATTCTAGTGTTGTCTCTTTTTTATGTTAGTTGCTTTTTTATTTTTTATTTTGTTTTGTTTCGTTTTATTTTATTTTACTTTATTTTATTTTATTTTGTTAGTTTTTGAGAGAGAGTCAGAGAGAGCTGGGGAGGGGCAGAGAGAGAGGAAGAGAAAGAATCCCAAACAGGCTCTGCTCTGACAGACTCGGGGCTCGAGCTCATGAACCGTGAGATCACGACCCCAGTGGAAATCAAGAGTGGGATGCCGAACTGACCGAGCCACCCAGGAGCCCCTGCTAGTTGCTGTTTTAAACCACCGGGCCTTTTCTGTGCCCCAGGACGAGAGGGATCTGTTTCTGGTCCCTGAGCACTATCCCTCCCCATTGCCATTTTCAGTGTTGGGGGTGGGGCTTCCCTTTGTTACCGTTTCTCAACCGTCTTGCTGTTCTCTGGCCGTCCTCTCCACCCTTGGTTGATCAGTAGCTGTTCAGTCAGCCCTCAGTTCTTCTTCAGGAGGACACTGCCATCTTGAACTGGCCTCTACCTACATGTATTTGAACATATTTGGTGAAGGTACTTGAAGAGCTCTCCTTCCTTTTATTTATTTATTTATTTATTTATTTATTTATTATTTTTATTTATTTATTTACTTATTTATTTTTTGACGTTTATTTATTTTTGAGACAGAGAGAGACAGAGCATGAATGGGGGGAGGGTCAGAGAGAGAGGGAGACACAGAATCAGAAGCAGGCTCCAGGTTCTGAGCTGTCAGCACAGAGCCCAGCGTGGGGCTCATACTCTTGAACTGCGAGATCACGACCTGAGCGGAAGTCAGACGCTTAACGGACTGAGCCACCCAGGCGCCCCTCTCCTACCTTTTAATGAACAGATTCTGTGCCACATCCCCAACCAGTGGCTTTATAATGGGCGACTGACACTGATCCCATCTCCTATGAAACCTGTTTTGTCTTTAATACACTTCAGTAGCCCAACTCCTGGCCCACACTACATGCTGCAAAGAACAGCAAATTTCACGGCCTTTCATTTTTGTTACATTTCTGGCGCTTAGCTATGTCCTTTTGTCTTTCTCGTTTTATATTGCACGTATCATTGCTAAATATTTAAAGCCCAATTGGTACGCTAGACAGTAAAGTTACCGACTGCTTTTGACCAAACTTAGCTAATGATTTTTACTCTGACATATAAATTAGACGATGAGATCTTAAAAGACAGGAACTTTGCATTTAAATTCATATCATCTCCATATGAATCTGTAATAATATATACCTTGGCATATGGTGAATCTTCAAAACGTGCCACATAATGAAACGAGTGACTGTATGATCATTCATTGTCATAGAAAGCCTGGAAAATGTGGATGGAAAAATATATATGTGCAACAGCACATTCCACCTCCTTAATTTTTGCCTTACTGAGATATTTAAAATTTTTATTTTTAGTAATGGAACGGTTAAGAAATGAACAGTACATGTAATTATCTGTTTGCTACTGTCATCACAGTATCATTATGTTGTTACTAGGAATTTGGGGTTTTATCTTGTGCTTGAGCAAACCATGCATTCAAACAACCTCAGCATATTTGTAAAACAGTATTCAATTAAACCGCTTCTGTAATGACTTAAAACTGGTTATCGCTCTATCACAAAACACCTATTTAAGCAAATCCTTTTTATGAGGATTTGGTGATCATGAGGTAAAACAAAACCCAATTGTCACTGAGATTTTAAAAATGCCGTAATAATGTTTGCCTTATTCCTTTGCATAATCCCGCCCTCTACAGGACCAGAATATTCTTTGGGCCACATTTTATACATTATCCGCTTAGCAAAGCAGCGATTCCTATTTTTGGAATTACCCCCAGCATTTGCAGAATTAAGCTAAGTGGTCTTTCTGAAAATGTATCAAGTTCAGGGGCTAGGGCCTTTCTAATAAGCTACTAATTAATGTATCTCTCTGTTCCCCTTTCCCACACTCTCCTGTTTTATTTCAAATGACCAGCAATGTTTTAATGGGCTTGTAGTAAACAAAATGTCACCATTAATATTGCACCCCTGGTTCATTTTTGAGGCTTCTGGAGAAATTTGACATTAGCCAGAATGGGTCTATATATATATATATATATATATATATATATATATATGTTGGCATTAATTTATTTCAGATCCATATGCATCAGTCATACTAAATTAATTTTATTCAAAATAGCATAGTAATCAGCATACTTATCCCATTTTATTGTGGTATACTTAATAACCATGTAAAATGTACTCTGTGTTGAACTAAGCTTAAGGAAATATATCACATTTATTTTGATAATGGCAATATCCTCCCTGAAACAGGGAGGGGGTTTGTGCTACCTTGGAATATGTCTAATTAATGTCTCGACTTGAACATTTTAATCAAGGCTAGCATTGCATACTCATTTACCAGGCAGCAACTGACATGCTTCCAAGATTCTCAAATACTATTTTGATATGCAAATAAGCAACTTTATGGTTGATTCCGTCGATATTAAATTAATTCAGTGTCCCTATCTTCTTCAATTCTTAATTAATTCCATTAATTAAATTCAATGTCCCTGGCTTCTTTTCTGAGTTAGTTTTTGAGCACTAAATTTCTTTAGGTCAAGCATGTAATTGGCTTAACTTTGTGCTTGGAGAGAGTGGTTAGATCATCATACCCTAACTTACATCTTTGAGATTACTTGCAGTCATGAGTGGATAAGGCAGCAAATTCCATGAGGAGAAGGGGTTGGGTAGGAACCCTTTCTGGAGTTTTCCTTCCTTGCCTGAGGTCCTCTAAAAGCTTGTAAAAGAAGGCAGAATCGTTGCCACCAACTTGAAGAACCATGCGGTATGGAAAAAATAAAATTTTATTTTTGACCACGTCTGATATGAGTGCTCTTGTGAGCGCAAGTACAATGTTATTTAATCTCCTTAACAATCCTATGACATGAGTTATTATCTCTATTTTATGGATAAAGTAAGGAGGAAAAGAAAGCAAGTAGTAAGCCCTGGATGGTACTGATAGGTATTGATCATTTGGTTGGTGGCCCTTGAGTTAAAGCTTTGAGGTAATCAGGGCCTGGTCATGGAGTTAACCTCTCTGATTTTATGCATGCAAATTTAATGAGTTTTATCTGTATTCACCACACCTAACAATCAGATATAGTGATCAGATGTTGTTATCACAATCGGATTGTCATAGCAATCAAATAACTCTTAAGTCAAAGGAGAAATGTGTCGTCTGCCTTAACGTGGCTGGGATGGTCGTATCTCTTTTTTTTCCCCCCTTTTTTTTAGTGTAGTTGACACACAATGTTACGTTAGTTTCGGGTGTACAATGTGGTCGTTCGACAAGTCTGTACCTTATGCTCTGTTCACGAGTGTAGCTTCCATCTGTCCCGTTACATCGCCATTACAGTATCATTGACTGTCTTCCCTGTGCTGTGCCTTTTATTCCCGTGACTTCCGCATCCCATGACTGGAAGCCTGTATGTTCCTCTCCCCTTCACCCATTTTGCCCAACCCCTTCCCAACCCCTTCCCCTCTGACAACCACCAGTCCATTCTTTGCATTTATAGGTCTGATTCTGCTTCTTGTTTATTCATTTTTTTAAGGTTACGCTTGTGAGTGAAATCGTGTAGTATTTGTCTTTCTCAGTCTGATTTATTTCACTTAGCATAATACCCTGTAGGTCCATCCATGTTGTCTCACGGGGCACGATGTCATCCCTTTTCATGGCTGCATAATATATAGATAGCTACATATTCCTTAGCTGTGTATCTGTTGATGGACCCTTAAGTTGTTTCCATATCTTGCTAGTAGATTCAGTCTCTTTTTCTCCCAGGCTCTGGTGTTCAAAGTCCTTTGGCTTCCACACTTCTTTGTTTGAGAGACGCGGGACGTATGGATCCTCCGGTCTCTTGGCCGTGTTGGCCTCCTCAAAGTCCAAGTTGTTTCCATATCTTGGCCGAGGTAACTAATGCTGCAATAAACATTAGGAGGCATATATTGTTTCAAATCAGTGTTTTCATTTTCTCTGGGGAGATACAACGGTGGTACTGCTTCAGCCTGGAAGTTGGTAACTCCACATTTCTTGACTGTCATTTACAAAACTGACCACATGAGAAGCACTAGGGACACACAGCAAACAAGAATCCTTTTTACCATCGAAGATGTCACAATCCAGTGTGGAAAGCACACACGTAAACCATTCATTACAGCACACAGGGGTAAGGTGATAATAAATATTGACATCATATTGATATATCATAGTATAGAACATAATTCATTGAGAGGAGATAGTAAAAAAGAAGAAAGAAAAAAGAAAGAAAGAAAAAAGAAAGAAAGAAAGAAAGAAAGAAAGACTGACTAGGAGTGATGTCTGAGCATGACTTTGAGAGATGAGTAGGCATTTGCCATGAAGATAAGGATGGAAAAAGACAGTAAGAAACCACGATTCTTCGAAGGTACACAGGAGCGTGTGGCATGTCTTGCACTTTTTGTAGCTTAATTGTTTACTTCTAGTCTTCAGAATCAGGTTATGCTGCTTCAGAAATAGTATAAATAAAATCATTGTGCATTAATAGAGGCAAAGCAATCAAATTTGATGTGTTTTGAAGGGATTATCTTGTGTCTGGCACGGTGCTGGGGATTATCAGGAGTGGGATGCAATACTAACTTCTCAATAGGTCAGAAAGATCTCTTATTGGTAGCTACCCAAAGCAACATACACATTTAATCCATTCCCTATCAAAATTCCAATGTTTTTTTTTTTTTTTTCGCAGATATAGAACAAACAATCCTAGAATTTGTATGGAACCAAAAAGGACTCTAAATAGCCAAAGCAGTCTGGAAAAGGAAGAACAAAGCTGAAGGCACCATGTCCCTGATTTCAAACTATATTACAAAGCTACAGTAATTAAAACAGTATCGTATTGGCATAAAAACAAACACATAGATAAATGGAACAGAGTAGACAGCTCAGAAATAAACCCATACACCTATGGTCAATGCATTCATAACAGGAGCCAAGAATATACAATGGGGAAAGGACAGTTTCATCAATAAATGGTGTTGGGAAAATTGGACAGCCACATGCAAAGATTGAAAGTGGATCACTGTCTTATGCTATACACAAAACACAACTCAAAATAGGTTAAAGACCCAAAACCATAAAACTCCTAGAAGAAAAGTAGATGGTGAGCTCCATGACATAGGTCTTGGTGATGATTTTTTTTTTTAAATCTGACCCCAAAAACAAAAGCCACAAAAGCAAAAATAAATAAGGGGGACGACATGAGACTGAAAAGGTTTTGTGCAGCAAAAGAAACTGTCAACAAAATGGAGAGGCAGCATACTGAATAGGAGAAAATAATTGCAAATCATGGATCTGATAAAAGGCTAATATTCCAAATGTATAAGGAATTCATCCAACTCAATGGCAAAACAAACAAAAAACAAAACAAAACCAAAAACCCAAAGAATCCAATGAAAAGATGGGCAGAAGATCTGAATAAATATTTCTTTCCAAAGGAGACATCCAGTTGGCCAGCAGGTGCATGAAAACACGCTCAGTATCGTTCACCACCAGGGAACTGGCAAATCAAAACCATTATGAGAGACCATCTCACCCTTGTCGCAATGCTTTATTATAAAAGACAAGAAATACCAAGTGTTGGCGAGGATGTGGAGAAAAGAGAACCCTTGTGCAGTGTTTGGTGGGACTGTAAATTGGTGCGACCACTATGGAAAACAATATGGAATGTCCTTAAAAATTAAAAATACACGGGTCATCTGAGGGGCTCAGTCGGTTACGCATTTGACTCTTGATTTCTGCTCAGGTCATGATCTCACAGTCATGAGATCAAGCCCCACATTCAGCCCCATGCTGTGCGTGGAGCCTGCTTCAGATTCTCTTTCTCTCCCTCTTCCCAACTCATGCTCTCTAAAATAAAATTTAAAAAATAATAAATCAAAAATTAAAAAAAAAAACACTATCATATGACTCAGCAATTATACTTCTAGGTAATTATTTAAAAATAATAAAAACACTAATTTGAAGAAAAATATATGTTCCCCATCTTAAATTGTGGCATTACTTACAACAGCCAAGATGTGAAAAGAAACTAAGTGTCCACTGATGGATAAATGTATAAAGAACATGAAATATTGTTCAACCATTAAAGAGAATGAAATTTTGACATCTGTGACAACATGTGTGGACCTTAAGGACATTCTGCTAAGTGAAATAATTCAGACAGAAAAAGACAAATCCCATACAGCTTTCTTTTTTTTAAATTTTTTAATGTTTGTTATTTGAGAGACAGAGGAAGAGAGAGAGCACGCGAGCAGGGGAGGGGTGGAGAGAGAGGGAGACACAGAATCCGAAGCAGGCTCCAGGCTCTGAGCTTGTCAGCACAGAGCCCGACGCGGGGCTCGAACTTATGAACCGCGAGATCATGGCCGGAGCCGAAGTTGGACGCTCAACCGACTGAGCCACCCAGGGGCCCCCCACCCCCATATAGCTTTCTAATTTGTGGAATCTAAAAAAAAAAAAAAGCTGTAAACAGACTGGTGGTTGCAGGGAGTGGGAGAAATGGGTGAATTGGTTTTTTGTTTGTTTAAATACACTGAATAAAAATTTTTAAAAAAGAAATGGTTCAGAAATATTTCTTATTGGCGGCTTTCAGGACTTTGTTAGTATAGTATTTTGTTGTCACTGTCATTGCATTGCCCCTAATAGTATATTTTATATGTTGTGCTGAACTTGGGCTACAAGAATTGTGTTTATGGTATCTGTAGTTTAATAGACAGTTATCCATAGTTACATATATCACTTGTATCTGTCACACTTTTCCCCTGACAGTCTCTATGCCACCAACAGAAGTGTCAACTTTCACAGCATGCTACCTTTTGCCAATAAATCTGGAAATGTTTGCTAAATGGAAATGCGGAGTCATGGCCCAATTTCTGGCTAGCACTCTCAAGGCAAGGATTCTTTTATAAAGATGTAATTTGGGGAACAGCGGCATGGGAAGAGAAACAATAAGTGACACATCCTTTAACCTTGTTTCAAAAGAAAAAACCAAAGTTATTCAACTGAGTAAATTTAAAAGGTTTTATTGGCTTGGGGCGCCTGGGTGGCTCGGTGGGTTAAGTGTCCGACTCTTGGTTTCGACTCAGGGCATGATCTCACGGTTTTGTAAGCTCGAGTCCCACATCGGGCTTTGTGCTGGCAATGCAAAGCCTCCTTGGGATTCTCTTTCCCTCTCTCTGTGCCCTCCCCCACGCATGCTGTCTCTGTCTCTCTCAAAATAAATAAACAAACTTAAGATTTTATTGGCCTTATTCAATGATTCGTGACAATCAGGCATCTCATCTAGCTCATAGAAAGGAGCTCCATGCATCTAGACAAAATGAAAGACTTTGATAAGCAGAAGGGGGGGGGGTGGGAAGGACGTTACACTAGCAAAAAGACGATTGGTTGTAGAAAGTTTACTTTCCTTTAGGGCACGGCAGTTTTATCAGGCAGACTACCTCACTAGGGTTGACAGGGTAATTCTTGATTGATCAGTTGATTGATTTTGTGGTTTCAGATTCTATTTCTGGGAGGGCCAAAACTATCATTAGGTTAAGCATCCAGCCTTGGTTTGGTGACGTGTGGCTTAGCACAAGTGACTCCATTTGGGGCCTGTTTAGTTTTCAACCATTTCGTAAATTCTACCTCGATGGAGACGTAGGACAAACAGATACGGGAGAGCGGGCATTAGACAGCCTAATGATGATTGCCTCTCTATTATTGCTTCCCGAGGGATCACACAGGCACAGGTTAAACACCTCCAGATCACCCCTAACAGATGTAGAGATTGGACCACTTAGTCTTCTGTGTGGCGGAGAGCAGAGCAGTGTCTCTACTCTGGAGTCCGCTCCCAAAGACACAGTTGAAACCAAAAATACTCAGTTCTCTCTCCTAAGCTCACTTCTCCGCCTCTTATAGAGAGGGCAGGAGTATTGTGGCAATTAATGCCTCGGCCGCATAGAAACTTGAAAGCAAAGCAAAGGAGGTGCCCTGAACGGGAATGAGCAGAAAAAAACGCACATCTATGCCGAAAGTAAAACTATAGATGTTAGATCAAAGCCAAAAAGCCTCGCAAAACTCCTGTATTCATTGAGGATGGATTATGTCCATAAACTTAAAGGCATTAAATGGAAAAGGCCAGAGGTTTCCTGCCAGCTAACGAGAGTTGTTGTGTTGTCTATTCCTAGACCAACTCAGTTCCTAAGGGGCACCCTTTCTTCTTTCTTTTCTTTTCTTTTCTTTTTTTTTTTTTTTAGTGTTTCTTTATTTTTTTGGCAGAGAGAGACAGAGAGAGAGTGCGTGAATGGCGGAGGGGCAGAAAGAAAGGGAGTGCGTCCACTCTCTAATATGTCTTTTGCCCGTTATTGAATAGAGTTGCTTGTTTTCTTATCGTTGACTTTTGTGTGTTTGTATACTTTACATACACCCCCTTTATCAGGTGGGCATTTTGCAAATATTTTCTCCCAGGCTGTGACTTGACCTTTCACTCTCTTAACGGTGTCCTTGACAGAGTGTGTGTTTTGAATTTGGATAAAGTCTAATCGATCAATTATTTCTCTGATGGCTCATCTTTTGAGTAATGATCTAAAAACTCATCACTAAATCCAAGGTCGTATGGATTTCCTCTTATGTTTTCTTCTAGAAATGTCAGAGGTTTGGCTTTTTTCATGCAGGCCTCTGATCCATTTTAAGTTCTTTTTTTTTCTTTTTCAACGTTTATTTATTTTTGGGACAGAGAGAGACAGAGCATGAACGGGCGAGGGGCAGAGAGAGAGGGAGACACAGAATCGGAAACAGGCTCCAGGCTCTGAGCCATCAGCCCAGAGCCCGACGCGGGGCTCGAACTCCCGGACCGCGAGATCGTGACCTGGCTGAAGTCGGACGCTTAACCGACTGCGCCACCCAGGCGCCCCTTAAGTTCATTTTTATGTAAGATATAAATTTATATCTAGGTTCTTCTTTTGGCATATGGGTGTCTAGTTGTTCTAGTACAATTTGTTGAAAAGACTACCTTTCTCCACTAAATGGCCCATCCACTTTTGTCAAAGGTCAGTTGACCTATTTGTATGGGTCTATTTCTGGGCTCCTTAATCTATTCCATTGATCTACGTATCTACTCTTTCATCCAATATTATGTTGTCTCGATTACTGTAATCTTAGCGTAAGTCTCGCAGTCACATAGTATGAGTCTTCCAATTCTGTTCTTCTCCATATTATGTTGGCTAATCTAGGTTCTTTGTCTTACCATTTACGTTTGTCAGTAATTAAAAAATATCTCGCTGAGATTTTAAATCAGATTGTGTAGGGACGCCCGAGTGACTCAGTCGGTTAATCGTCCGACTCTTGGTTTCGGCTGAGGTCATGATCTTATGGTTTTGTGAGTTCGAGACCCACATGGGGCTCCAGGCTGACCGTGCAGAGCCTGCTTGGGAATGTCTGTCTCCCTCTCTCTCTGCCCCTCCCCTACTTGCGCTGTCCCTGTCTCTCACAAAATAAACAAACCTAAAAAAACATTAAATCAGATTGTGTTGAATCTATAGATTGACTTGGGGAGAATTCACATCTCAGCAATTGAGTCTTCTAAATCATCTCTCCATTCATTAGATCTTTGATTTTTTGTAATCGGTGTTTTGTCATTTTCTGCATATAGTTCCTGTACATATTGTTTTAGATATATACCTGAGTATTTCATTTTTGAGGGGCGCTATTATCAATCGTATTGCTTCGTTAAATTTAAGTTGCTAATTGTTCATTTATGGTATATAAGAAAGCAATTGACTTTAGTGTATTAACATTGCATCCTGCAACTTTGTTATATTCAGAAGTTCCAGAAATCGTTTGTCCTTTCCTGGGGGGATTTTTTTTTACATAGACCATGATGTCATCTGTGAATAAAGATAGTTTTATTTCTTCCTTTCCATTCTACACACCTTTCATGTTTTTATTTGTCTTATCGCACTAGCTAAGACTTTCATCACGATGTTGAATAGAGGTGTTGAGGAAAAAACATATTGCCTTTGTCCCTGCCTTGGGGGAAAAGTGTCCAGGTTTCCTGATTAACCACGGTGGTTCTACCTGTAGGCTTTGTATCGATGCTCATGATCACACTGAAAAATTTCCCCTCTCTTCTTAGTTTGGTGAGAGTAATTACCAGGAATAGGTGGTGGATTTTGTCAAATGCGTCTTCTGCATCGGTTGGTATAATCATATGGTTTTTCCTCTTTACTCTGGTGATGTGGTACATTCCATTAAGGGATTAATTTTTAAATATTGAGACAGCCTCATAGACCATTTAGTCATGGGGTGTAATTTTTCTTTATACATTGTTGGATTCATTTTGGTAACATTTTCTTGAGGATTTTTACATTTATGTTCATCACAGATACTGGTCTGTCATTCCTCTTTCTTGTAATCTCTTTATCTGATGTTGGTATTAGAGTAATGCTGGTTTCATGGGATGAATTGGAAAATGTCCATTCTGCTTCTATTTCTTGTAAGAGATTGTAGAGAATTGGTATCACTTCTTCTTTAAAAGGGCACTAGAATTTGCTGGTGAAATCGTCTGGGATGGGTGATTTCTTTTTTGGAAGGTTATTAGGTTATGAATTATCGATTCAATTGCTTGTTATCTATTTTACATACATTTCTTGTTACCTATTTTTCCTGATGTGAGTTTTGGTAGTTCGTGTCTATAAGAAATCGGTTCATTTTATCTAAATTATCAAATTGTGAACTTTTTTGTTCCTGGGTATTCCTTTATTATCCTTTTGAATGTACATGAGACCAAAATATGATGATCCCACTTTTATTGCTTATATCAGAAGTCTGTGCCTTCTTTTGTTCCAATTAACCTGGCTAGACGTTTATCGATTTTATTTCTTTCTTCAAAAAAAGCAATGTTTGGTTTCTTTGAATTTCTTTATCATTTTGCTGTCGACAATGTTATTGGTTTCTGCCGTAGTGTTTTTTTATTATTTATTTTCTTCTGCTTGCGTAAGGCTAACATGCCTTTTTCCCCTCTAATTTCTTAAGGTATATGCTTAGGTTGCTGACGTTAGATTTTTGGGGGTGATATATGCCCTTAAGGTTATAAACCTCCCTCTAAGCTCTACTTTCGTTGCATCCCACAAATTTATATATTTTTCTTTCATTCAAACATTTTTCTTTCGTGCAAATATTTTAAATTTCCCCGGAGACTTCTTTGACCCCATGTTGTTTAAAGGGATATGCTCTCATATTCAAATACGTGAGTGCCCAGCGTCTGTTTCCATTATCGATTTCTCGTTCAATTTCATCGTGGTATGAGATCATATTTTTTTTATAATTCATTTTCTTTTAAATGTATTAAGTGTCTTTTGTGGCATAGATGTGGTCTGTCTCCTGAATGCTCTACGTGAGCTTGAAAAGAATGTGCATTTTGCCACCGTTGGAGTATTCTATCAATCGCAATTATGTCAAATTGATTGATGGTGCTATTCGGGGGAACTATAGACTTCTTGTTTTTTCAGCCTGCCTGATCTATTAATAACTGATGGAAAGTATTGAAATCTCCGACTATAATGGTGATTTTTGCTATTTGTCCTTTTAATACTATCAGTTTGCTGATAGTATTAAAGACAGGTGCTCAGTCTTTTAAGTGCCCATACAGTGAGGATTCTTAGGTCTTTCTGGAGGACTGACCCCTTTATCATGATGTAGTGCCTTTCTTTTTGCTAACATGTATCCTTGACGTGTTTTCTTGTTCCTGAAGTCTGCTTTGTCTGATATTAGTATAGCTACTTCGGCTTTCTTTTGATTGGCCTTAGCATGGTATATGTGTCTCCATCCTTTTATCTTCTATCTGTATGTGTCTTTATATGTGAAATGCGTTCCTTGTAGGAAACGGTTGAGTGGTTGTTTGTTTTTGTTTTCGTTTTTTTTTTTTTTTTTTT
>NW_024420442.1:617072-634658 GCF_014898765.1 Herpailurus yagouaroundi | reverse complement strand
CCTGGCTGAAGTCGGACGCTTAACCGACTGCGCCACCCAGGCGCCCCTGTTTACGATTTTAAATATCTCATGCCACTCTCTTCTTGCTTGTGTGTGTGTGTGGTTTTTTTTAACCTTCTGTAGATAAGGTGTCCCTAATTCTTGCTTTTCAAAATATATTCCTTTGTCTTTGTTTTTCTGTCTTTTGAATAACATATGCCTGGGTGTAGTGTTTTCGTATTTATTTTATTTGGCCTTTTCTGAGCTTCCTGGACCTATGATTTAGTGACTATCATTAATTTTAGGTATTCCTCAGACGTCGTTACTTCAAATATTTCTTTTCTGTTTTTATATTCCTCTTCTTCTGGTATTCCAGTTATGTCCTCTGACATTTTGGGATGGTCCAGTACTTTTCTCTGTCTTTTTTTCCTTTACATTTCAACTTGGGAAGTTCCTACTCTGTCTTCCAAGCTCACGAATTCTTTCCTTGTCTGTGTACTCAACTGATGAGCTCAACAAAGGCATTCTCCATTTCTATTACAGAGGTTTTATTTTTATTTTTTGAAGCTTATTTACGGGTGCCTGGGTGGCTCAGTTAAGTGTCCCACTTCAGCTCAGGCCACAATGCCACGGCTCATGAGTTTGGGCCCCGTGTCGGGCTCTGTACTGACAGCTCAGAGCCTGGAGCCAGCTCCGGATTCTGGGTCTCCCTTCTCTCTGCCCCTCCCCCGCTCGAGCTCTGTCTCTGTCTCTGTCTCTGTCTCTGTCTCTCAAATATAAATAAACATTAGGGGCGCCTGGGTGGCTCAGTCAGTTGAGCATCCAGCTATTGATTGGGTTCAGGTCATGATCCCAGGGTTGTGGGATTGAGCCCCATGTCAGGCTCTGCATTGAACGTGGAAACCTGCTTAAGATTCTCTCTCTCTCTCCCTCTGTTCCTCTCCCTTGCTCATGTTCTCTCTGTCTCTCAAATTAATGTGTATATATATATATATATGGTGTTTTTTAAAAATAAAAATAAAATAAAAGTTTATTTGATTTGAGAGAGAGAGGCAGAGTGAGGAGGAGCAGGGGAGGGGCAGAGAGAGAGAGAGAAAGAGAGAGAGAGAGAATCCCAAGCAGGCTCTGCACTCTCAGTGCAGAGCACAATGTAGGGTTGGAACTCACGAACTGTGAGATCATGACCCGCGCTGAAATCAAAAATCAGAAGCTTAACCAACTGAGCCACCCAGACGCCCTGGTTAGAGTTTTTAATGTGTTGCATTACCTTTCGGTCCTTTTTTAGAAATTTTCATCTTACGTGACCCATCATGTCTTGAATGTTTGCTTTTTTCCATTACTGCTTCCAATTCGAGGAAGCAGATATCAGGGATGGTTTTGCCATCTACCCACTCATTATTCATTGGGTGGTTTTCCTGCAACCAAGTTTTTTGATGGGTTTCTTTGATTTTCGGTTTGTTCAGCTTTTCTCTTGTTCAGGATGGGAGCAGTGGCCTGCAACCTCTTAGTATTGTCAGAGCTCTCTCCATAATGGGTTTTGTAGCTTTGGGCCAGATTGCTGATAGAGGAGGAGGAGGAGGAGGAGGAGGAGGAGGAGGAGTGTCTTGTGAGCCAAATAAAAAATTTTTACGTGTGCGTGGAACAATTATTTGTGGTTTTCTTTATAGTTGAATAAGTACGGGTTTTTTCCAGCATGTGGACATGTTTGAAAGGCTTGTATCAAAGTTCTGTCAATATTTAGTTGTTTTGTTTCTTAGGCAAAAAGCCTAAGAGTGTTCTGTTTATTGAGTCTCCAAAATAGGGTGCTGGGGGATAACGATTAGGTCTATTATATTTGAGGAAATGAAATTTTGGCGAAACTTATTCCTGACGGGAGTCCTGACGTGACATGACACACGCTTATCTATTTATTTATTTTGAGAGATGGGCAGGGTGGGGCAGAGAGAGAGGAGAGAGAGAGAATCCCAAGCAGGCTCTGCACTGTCAGTGCGCAACCTGATGCGGGGGCTCGAACTCATGAACCGTGAGACCATGATCTGAACCGAAATCAAGAGCCAGCTGCTTAACCAACTGAGCCACCCAGGCGTCCCAGAGTCTTTTATTTCTTAGTGGCACAGCTCTGTTGGTTTCAATGAATGTCTTTTACGATTTGTCTCTATCTCAGATATATGGCTCCAAGTCTCCTTTGCTGAGACTGGACTTAGATAGTAACTATCTAAAGGAGTGATGTGATTTACTCAGAGTCACAAACTGACTTAGAGGCTGTATTGGGACTGGAGCTCGGGTCTAGTGTCACGTATTTCTTTATTGTTTTTATTTAGCAACTTATTGATGCAAGAATTTACACTTATTGATGCCAGTGTAAATTCTTATTGAATTGTGAATTCAGTAGGCGAATTGTGAATTGAATAAGTGAAACACTTATTGATGCAAGAATTTACATTATACAAAGTTATGTAAGAATGCGTTCTTACCACGCCGGTGTTTTCCCCCTAGTTAGGAAGGTAAGACAAGTATACAACTAGTTGTTCCACATGGAAGAAAAGATTAAGTGCCAGGGGAAGGGAGATTCAGCGTTGGGACACAGTGTATCCAGTGGAGAGATCAGTGATGTCAAGTTCAGTGTCTCTTTTCATCTATTTCCAAAAATATTGTCTGAAAAGAATTCCTTTTGTACTTTGCTGAATCTTCAAAAGCTAACATCTTCTTCTTCCATTTAATAAAGTAAGTATAAAATACTGATTAGGAATGTGGACCCAAATAAGACAGACCTATGTTCAAAACTTAGCTCTGTGGTATGCTATTTGAATAAGGACAGGTTCAATTCATTACAATTCAACAAATATTTATCAACCACCTTCTATGTCCCAGGCACAGTTTTCTAAACACTTGCAAATACCTCAATTAAAAAAAAAAAAAAAAGTAGAGGGGTGCCCGGGTGGCTCAGTCGGATAAGCGTCCAACTTCGGCCCAGGTCATGATGCCGCGGGTTCGTGAGTTCGAGCCCCACGTCGGGCTCTGTGCTGACAGCTCAGAGCCTGGAGCCCACTTAGGGTTCCATGTCTCCCGCTGTCTCCACCCCTCCCCCACTCGTGCTCTGTCTCTCTGTCTCAAAAATAAATACACCCTAAAAAAATAAAAAATAAAAAAAGTAGAAAAATACGTTTTCCTTATAAAGTTTACATTCTAGTGGATGGATGGATGGATGGATGGATGTAATCTAATAGTGCATCGATCTTCCAGAAATTTAGCGATAGAACTTTTCTGAGCCTCATTTTCTTCATTTATAAATTGGGGTGCTAATGGTGTTTCCCTCATAGGGTTATTAGTAGGGTTGTAATGCGTTTAGGGGAGTGCCTGGTATATTGGCCATCTGCAGTAAATATGAACTGTTTTCATTGTTAAGGACATGGTGGTTCTTTTTTTTAAAAAAATGTTTATTTATTTATTTTGAAAGGGAGAGAGAGAGAGCTTGAGTGGACAAGGGGCAGGGGGTGGGGGGAGGAATCCCAAGCAGACTCAGAGCCCCACACAGGGCTCAAACTCACGAACCATAAGATCATGACCTGAGTCAAAATCCAGCATCGGATGCTCAACCCAACCGAGCCACCCAGGTGACCAGGGACATGGTGATTCTCATAAACTGAATTACAGCCTCCCAATCCACCTGTCAAAGCCCTAACTGCCAACGTGACTGTCAATATCTCCTATGAGGAGGTAGGAGATACGGCCTTTAAGGAGGCAATAAGGTTAAATACAGTCATGAGGGTGGGGCCCTAATCCCCTAATCCAGTAAGACTGGAATCCTTACAAGAAGAGGCAGCAGAACACTGCACTGGCATGCATAAAGAAAAGACAAAGTCAGAACACCACGAGAAAGTGTGTCTGCAAGCTAAGGAGAGAGGTCTCGCCAGAAACCAACCCCGCCGATCTTGGGCCCGGAGGCTCCAGAAGTGAAGGAAAATAAATTTCTGCTTTTAAGCCACTCAGTCCATGGCATTTGGTTACCACAGCCCGAGCAAAGCAATGTGGTGAGTGATTGGGGGATGTCATTTGCTGCTGGTGTTTCAATAAAGAACGTCCTTAGTTTGTGATGTATGTCGTTCCTTCCTGGGCTGAACAAAGTGCCGCCTCTCAGCATAAGAAAATAAAAATGTAGTCGTTTTTAACAACAAAAAAAAACTGTGCCCATGACCATTAGGGCCCAAAATATTACAAGACGGGGCTTAGTGATGCTAGGCGAATGACATCTAACCCCACTACTGGACAACCACAACTACGAAACAAGATCGGGTCAGACTACACAAATGCCGTGCAAAGATACGGAAGCTGCTCATTCTGAGGTTGTCATTTTGTGTCGTGATTTGGGACTGATTCGTTGCTTGAATTTGTTGATCGTTTTGAGGTACAGGTGACATACCATAGACTGCACATAATTAATTTGTACATTTTTAAAAGAACGTTTTAATTACGTTTATTTATTTTGAGACGGGGGAGGGGCAGAGAGAGAGAGAGGGAGAGAGAGAGAATCCCAAGCAGGCTCCACGCTGTCAGCACAGAGCCCGACGCGGGGCCAGAACTCACGAAACCGTGAGCCGAAATCAAGAGCCGGATGCTCAACCGACTGAGCCACCCAGGCGCCCCTTAAGTTGCACGTTTTGATCAGATTTGACATACAAAAACCCCTGTAAAAGCATCACCATAAGGAAGGTAGTGAAATATTCATTACCCCCAGAAATTTCCTCATGTATCTTTATACGCCCTTTCGCCCCTCCTAAACCTCTCCACCCCGTCCAAGGCAACCATTGATCTGCTGTTATACAGATTATTTTGCGCTATCTAGAGTTTTATGCGAATGCAATCAAACAGTACGGATTCTTGTGGCTGGCTTCTTTCATTCAGCGTAATCATTTTGAGATTCATCCATATCGTGTGTATCAATGGTTTATTCCTTTTCTATTGTGGTGTTACGTATATTCTATTGTACAAATACACCAAGTTTACCCACTCAGCTCTTGAAGAGCACATTGGCTGTTTACGGATTTGGGTGATTATGAATAAAGCTTCTTTGAACCCCCAAGAAAAATATTTGCACGCAGATCGGATTTTGCTTCTTTTGAGTAAATATGTAGCAGTGGAATGACCGGGTCACGTGGTAAGCGTATGCTTAACTTTCTGTCAAGTTGCCAAACTCTTCTCCAAAGTTCTACCTTTTCACATTCCCACTACCGGTGTAGGAGAGTTCCAGCGTTTCCGCACCTTCTGCAACATTTGGCATGGACAGGCATTTTAAATTTAGCCGTCTACTAGATGTACAGTGTCATCTCATTGTGGTCGTAATTTGCCTTTCCCAGAAGTCTTTTCATAGCTTCTTAGCCATCGGTATATCTTCTTTTTAAAAACTTTATGTATTTATTTTTACTTAGTTCGAGAGAAACAGAGAGAGCATGAGTGGGGGGAGGGGCAGGGAGAGAGGGAGAGAGAGAATCCCAAACCGACTCTGTGCTGTCAGCGCAGAGCCCGACTTGGGGCTCCATCCCATGAACCGTGAGATCGTGACCTGAGACGAAATCGAGACTCGCATGCTTAACCAACTATATATCCTCTTTAGTGAGGTGCCTGTTGAAAGCTTTGGCCTGTTTTTTAATTGGGTTATTTGTTTCCATATTGCTGAGTTCTAGGGTTCTTCATATATTCTGGAGATGTCTTTTATGTGATGTGTGATTTGTCTGGAAGTTTTATAGTTTCAGGTTGTAAACTGCTCTCGGACCCATTTTGAGTTAATTTTAATATAGGATTTGGATCGAAGTTTATATTTTTGCACATGAATGTCCTGTTTTTTAAATTTTTTTAAAATGTTTATTATTTTTGAGAGAGAGAGACAGAGAGACAGAAAGCAAGCAGGGGAGGGGCAGAGAGAGAGGGAGACACAGAATCCGAAGCAGGTTCCAGGCTCTGAGCTGTCAGCACAGAGCTCGACGCAGGGCTCGAACCCATGAACTGAGAGCCGAAGTCAGACGCTTAACCAACTGAGCTACCCAGGCACCCCAAATATCCTGTTTTTTAGTACCATTTATTAAAAGACTGTCCTATTTCCATAGAATCATCTTTGATGCATAAGTTTGTAAGGTATCCTTCAAAGTTTCTAAGCTCACTTATTGGTTCTAGGAGTTGTTGGTAGATGTTATTGGATTTTCTACATAGACATGCCATCTGTGACTAAAAAATTTTACCTCTTCCTTCCCAATCTAGATGGCTCTTATCTCTTTTTTGCTTAGTTGCCCTGACCAGAACCTCTGATGCGCTGTTGAATAGGGTGGGAGCTAACATCTCTGCTTTGCTTCTAATCTTAACACGAAATCACTCAGTTTTTCACCATTCACTATGATGATAGCTGTAGGATTTTGTACATGCTCTTTATCAAGTTGAGAAAGGTCCCTTCTTTTAAAATTTTTTTTTTAACATTTATTTATTTTTGAGAGAGAGAGACAGAGTGTGAGCAGGGGCGGGGCAGAGAGAGAGGGAGACACAGAATCCAAAGCAGGCTCCAGGCTCCAAGCTGTCAGTACAGAGCCTGATGCGGGGCTCGAACCCACGAACAGTGTGATCATGACCTGAGCCCGAGTCGGACGCCTAACCGACCGAGCCACCCAGGCGCCCCTAGAGAAAGGTCCCTTCTATTCCTAGTTTGCGGGGAGGTTTTTTTTTTTTTCACCTTTGTTGAGATATACACTATCCCTCCCAATCCATGGAGAATACATTCCAAGATCCTAAGTCGATGCCTGAAATTGTGAATAGTACCAAACCCTATATATACTATATGTTTTTCCCATGCGTACATACCTATGATAAAGTGTGATTTATACATTGGGCTCACTGAGAGAGTAACGACAATAACTAATAATAAAAATAGAACAATTATAACAACATACTGTCATAAAAGTTACGTGACCATCGTCTCTCTCTCTCTCTCAGAACACCTTATTGTACTGCACTCACCCTGCTTCTTGTGATGTGAGATGATCAAATGCCTATACGGGGAGATGAAGCGAGGTGAATGACGTAGCTTTAGGCCACTAATGAACTTCTGAAAATACGTCAGCAGGAAGATCATCTACTTCCAGACTATGGTTGACCACACGTAACTGACAGTGCAGAAATTGAAACTGTGGATCAGGGGACTATTGTAATTGACACATAACATTGGATAGGTGTACAATGTATTGATCTGACACACATATATTGCAGAATGATCACCACCGCAGCATCCGCTGGCACCTGCATCGTGTCGCATAATTACCATTTCATTTCTGCGGTGAGAACATTTAAGATCTACTCTCTTAGCAACTTCCGAGTAGTCACTACAGTCTTAGTAGCTAGAACCATTATGCTGTGTAGTAGATCCGCAGAACTTATTCATCTTCTGGCTGGAAGTCTGTGGTCTTTGACCAGCATCTCTCTTGTTCTCTCACCCCCAACCCCTGGTAATCACCATTCCTGTCTCTCTTTCTGTGAGTTTGGCTATTTTAGATTCCACATGTAAGTGATACCAAACAGTATTTATCTTGGTCCGGCTGATTTATTTTACTTTGAGAGGTTTTGTTTTTTTTTTTGTTTTGTTTTTTTTAATTACAAATGGGTGTTTGATCTCGTCAGATTCTTTTTCTATGTCCATTGAGACGATCGCATGGTTTCCCTTTTGTGGTTTGGGAATATAGTGAATTACGTTGATTGATTTTGTAACGTTACACCAAACCTGCATTCCGGGGATAAACTGCACTTGGTCACGATCCATTTTCTTTTTACACATTGTTGGGTTCAATTTGCTAAAGCTTATTTACTTTTTTTACGTCTTTTGTTTTTGCATCAGCATTTTTTTCTTATCTTGTAGTGGTTTTGTCTGTTTCTGCTGTTAGGATAATGCTGGTTTCATCAAATGAGAAATTTTGGAGAAGTATGTGTATGTGTAAGCGTAGAAATCACATTTTTTTTTTCCAGAAGTGTTCGGTACAATTCACCAGTGAAGCTCTATAGGCCTTGAGATTGTTTTGTGGATTTTTAGCTACAAATTCATTACCTTTAATAGATAGGCTGTATGTTTCTTTTTGACTGAGCTTTGGTAGCTCATGGCTTTCAAGGAATTTGTCCGTTTCATCCACGTTGTTGAATTTGTAAGTATATATTTGTTCACAACATTCATTTATGATAATTTGTACAAGAATATATAGTGATGGTACCTCTCTCATTCCTGATATTGGTAAATTGTGTCTTCTTTCTTTTTCTTCCTGGTCTGTCTGGCTAGAGGTTTATAAACTGCATTAATCCTCTCAAAGAGCCAGTTCTGTTGTTTTTCTGGTTTTTATTTTATTGAATTATCCTTTAAACTTTCTTATTTCCCTTTTCTGCTTCCTTTGGATAGAATCTGACCTCCCTTCACAGGTTTTTAATGTGGAAGAACATTTTTCTTCTCTCATGTAGGCATTTAGTGCTAGAAAATTCTCACTAATACGGCTTTAATGACATCCCACAAACTTTCTGGATGCTTTACGATTTTTATTTTTATGCTGGTTTAGAGCAATTTGGTCGTGTTGTGAGCTGGTATGGATTCCTTCATGTTCTTACCCATGATGCTTTTTGAGATTCTCCACATTGAACACTTTCATAAACCTGGGAAAATTATGCACCACTATTTATTCAAACGTATTTTGTATCACCGCTATCTCCATTAAGGAGTCTAATTACGTGTATATTAGGTAACTGGAAATAGTCCCACAGATCACAGATGCTGTTTTTCAATGTTTGTCTGGTTGATGACTTTCCATTCTTTTACTTTCCAACGACCTAACTTGTTATATTTGAAGCAAGTTTCTGGTAGATTGCCCGTAGTGGGTCATTTGTTTTGCGTTGAAGTATAGTTGACACACAATGTTTCAGGTATACAACGGTAGTGATTCCATGGGGATGCCCTGTTAATTTCACCAAATTCTTTTTCCTCTCTGTGTTTAATTTTGGATAGTTTCTATTGTTATAGCTTCAAACATAACCTTATGTTCTGCAACGTCTAATTTATTGTCAATCTCACTCAGCATATTTTGTCTTAAACATTTTACTTTTCATCTCCAGATATTTCATATGTCTTCACTTAAAGACTTAATGTAAAGATGTTTCTTTATTTTGAGAGAGAGAGAGTGTGTGGGGGGGAAAGGGCAGGGAGAGAGGGAGAGAGAGAATCTGAAGCAGGCTCCGGGCTGCACAGAGCCCAACGCGGGACTCGATCCCATGAGCCGTGAGATCATGACCTGAGCTGAAATCGAGTTGGATACTTAACGGACTAATCCACCCAGGCTCCCCTAGTTACAATCAATAACTGTAACGTTTTCTCCACTAATTCCAACATCTGGGTCAGAATTAATCAACCGATTACTTTATTCATTATGGTATGCTTTCCTATGCCTTTGCCGGTCTCGTAGTCTTCAATGATATGTCTGACACTGGAATTTTTACTTTGCCGGAAACTGGGTGTTTTTGCATTTCTGCAAATATTCATGAGCCACATCTTGGGATGCAATTAAAATACTCAGAATCAGTTTGATCCTTTCGAATGTTTCTTTTATCATTTGTTAGGAAGGACCACGATAGGGCTGATTATTCCTATCTACTGAGTCAAGACCTTCTAGGACCCCTGGGTGGCTCAGCTGGCTGAGCATGGTCATGATCTCCCGGTCCGTGAGTTCGAGCCCCACGTCGGGCTCTGTGCTGTCATAACAGCTCCGAGCCTGGAGCCGGCTTCAGATTCTGTGTCTCCCTCTCTCTCTGCCCCTCCCCTACTCATACTCTCTCTCTCTCTCACTGTCTCAAAAAATAAATAAACATTAAAAAACATTTTTTTTTAAAGAGCTTCCTAAATACTATACCCACTGCCACATGAATTATGTGTCTGGCTGATGAAAATAGGCATTATTATTGGGGCGCCTGGGTGGCGCAGTCGGTTAAGCGTCCGACTTCAGCCAGGTCACGATCTCGCGGTCCGCGAGTTCGAGCCCCGCGTCGGGCTCTGGGCTGATGGCTCAGAACCTGGAGCCTGTTTCCGATTCTGTGTCTCCCTCTCTCTCCGTCCCTCCCCTGTTCATGCTCTGTCTCTCTCTGTCCCAAAAATAAATAAACGTTGAAAAAAAAATTAAAAAAAAAAAAGAAAATAGGCATTATTATTGACCCTGTACGAACATGGGTCACTAGTCTCTATTTTTTTTTGGATCATATTCCCCACCTATTCCCGCCTCCTGTCATTTCTTCATACATATGCACCTGTCACTTCTCAGCCAAGTGCTATAGGGGCATCCTGTGAAGATCTCTATACACAGTCTGTGCAGCTGTCTCCCCTGTGGTATTGTGTTCTGTGAACTCTGGTCACCTTGTTCTGCCCGGACTTTCAGCTCCATTTTCTTATCTCAGGAATACCAACGGGTCCTCACCTGGAGTATCCTACTCTGATAGCAGCCTGGGAACTCAAACGGATAATCTGGGACAAAGTACTCAGCTGCTTGGTTTTCCTTTCTCTCTAGAATCACTTTCCTTCACTGCTTGATAGCCAGCATCTTAAAAACCATCGTTTCTTAGAGTTTGCGGTCTTTGGGGGCAGTGAATCTGGTCCCTGCCATTCTATATTGGTCAGAAGTAGTACTCTCCATTATTTGAATCTAACACTACTCTGGACAAATATGGTATAGTGATTTTTTTTTTTTAAATCAACTTTAGAGTCAAAAAGACCTGTGTTAGAATTCCAAGATTTTTTTAATGTTTATTTTATTTATTTTGAGAGAGAGAGAGAGAGAGAGCGTGCAAAGGAGGGGCGCAGAGAGAGAGAGGGAGAGAGAGAACCCCAAGCAGGCTCTGTGCTGTCAGATGCGGGCTCAAACTCATGAAGAGTCAGATCATGACCTGAGCCGAAATTGAGTCGGATGCCTAACTGACTGAGCCCCCTCGGCGTCCCCAGGCCGCTTTTCTTTTTAAACAGACGGACTTTCCTCCTTACAACATCCCACCCCGGGCAGCTAACTGACCGAACCACCCAGGCACCCCTAGAATTCCAGTTTGAACCCTAAACATCTTTGTGATTTGGGGCAATTCACTTAACCTAAGGGAATGTCAGAGTTTTTAAACAGTGCAAATAAATGGTTAAAAGCATGAGCCGGGAAGTCACGGAAACACGTTGTGAGCCAGACGGTCAATCCAGTGCCGGGTGAAAGGGTTTAGCCATGTTTGCACGGTTTATTCTCCCAAGGTCACCAGTCAGTTAAGCCGCTCCTTCTCCCATGGGGAGAAAGGCCAGGGGTATCATGCTAGGAGAAGGCCTTCCCCATGAAACAAGTAGAGTGATGGTGAAATAACCACTCACCTCCAAAAAAATCACTCAACTCTTGGAATAAAACAGATAAGAGCTGCCTAGTGTTCCGGTTGAATGATAAACCTCATTTCTTAAGGGTTCCAAGTTCAATCCGAAGAGGGCATTGTATGACCTACCTTTAAACCATACATGCGCCAACCAGAATACTTTAAGAAATTAAAAGTAAGATTTTCCGTGGAAGATGTAGTCTCGGATAGTAAGGCTTTGACTACAACGGCACGGCCCTCATTGTGGTCCTTTTTTATGGATGAAATTCAGTGCCATATAACTGAGCCCCCCAAAATCAAACTATGAGAAAGGAAATTAGGGTATTGAGACAGATGCTGTTTCTGTGATTTACAAGAAATACCATTTCTTAATAAGACATTGATTAGTGATCACTCTGCAGAAAACATCCTGGGTACTGAAGCATGTAATAAACTGTCAGGAAACAAATTGAACCAGCAACTAACCTTTTGAAAATTCCCTTTAAATTTATTTGATCTTTTTCATAAAAAAGAAGGTGAAAAGACTTATTTCTTACCATTTTATTCTTGGTTTGGATGCAGTTCAAATATAAGCAGGAATTGTAAATAAGAACGTAATACCTAGCGTGCATAAATGTGCTTCACCTATGGTTTAGCGATTAGGCTTGTCCTGCCGTTTTATTTTCAGGTTATAAGAAAGATAAAACTTTTCATTTTGTTGCTCTTAAATACAGGAATTAATATACCAATAGTAGGACAAATTTTTATCCCTCCAAAATAAGATTGAACGGAGTTTTCATAATGAGACCAAACTCGGCTACCACGCCAGGCTTTCAACACATTGTATCTTCAGTCTTGGTTTCTGTTTAATTTGGCAAATAAACATCAACTTCTCCATTTAGAGTACAGTGCAGCATAAATGGATTAAATTCCAACTATATGCTATACCTTATCATGTATAAGATACAGCTCCTCCCTTGGGGCGCCTGGGTGGGTCAGTGGGTTAAGCGTCCCACTTGACTTCGGCTCCGGTCATGATCTCACGGTTCCTGAGTTTGAGCCCCGCTTCAGGCTCTGCTCTGACAGCACGGAGCCTGCTTGGGATTCTCTCTCTCTCCCCTCTCTCTCTCTGCCCCTTCCCCACTCGTGCTGTCTTTCTCTCGAATAAATAAATAAATAAACATTAAAAAAATGATGTAACTTCTCCCTCAAAAAGTTTTCCAGTCCAGTAAAAAACACAAAACTACCCAACACCCTTCAGACCTATTGTTCTCTGGAAGTCTGAGAAAGGAGTGCTAAGTGCCGGTTCAGGTCAATAAGATGGCTTTTTGGAAGAAATATCCTTAAGGAATAGGTAGGAATTGGATAAACGAAGGATAGAATGGAGGGTATTCCTAGCTGTGGGAGCAACGTGGGACTAGAAATGAGATCGGTGTGAAAGAAGAATAATTCATGCAGAAATCTCATGATGAAGAGTTAGTGGACATAGGAGCAGGGATAGAAGGTAGATCCCAAACGTGGAAATCACACAAAAGTGTTCCAAAAAGACGCACTGACAAACGCATCGTTAAGGATTTCTGAGCGGAAGAATCATGTGCTCAAGTTTGCGTTTTAGGAAATTCGAGGTTATATGAGGAAAGAGAAAATACAAGAAAATGTAACAGGCATCTATAGTCATTTAGGCTTTTAAAACATAGAGGAAAAATAGCATGGCACAGGAAAATAAACAAATCCATAATTATACCGGGAGATTTCGGCAGAAGTTTTGCCAGAAATTCATAGATCACGCAGATAACACACAAATCAAGATATGAAAAACCGTCTGGAGATCATGTATCTGTACCCATCACTTAGATGATACACATTCATATAACACAGATATTGACCACGTATAGGTCATGAAGCAAGTCTAAAACCTGCTGATGACTATGTGATAAAATAAAAAATCGCAAAAAAGAGAGTAATCCCCTTATCTGTAGAAAATCTTTAGAAAAACAAACAAAAACATTCTATGCAATTTATAGTCCAAAGAAGAAGTCATAATAGAAATAAGAAAACATTTGCAACTGAACAATAATAAAAACACTGCATTTCAGATTAGTGATGAAGCTGAAAGGGCACAGAAAAGAAAAATGTGTATTCTTAAAATCTTCTCTCCCAATTTAGGATTTTAAGGATAAAAGTTGCATTCACAGCCAAATGAAAAGGGTAGAAAAATACAGCAGAGTCAAGTCAAAAGACCTGGAAAAAGGAAGTAATTAATAGATATAAGAAAATCAATGTAATGCAAAAATGGTAACAAAAATTAAAAATCGACATCAAAAGCTGGTTCTCTGAAAGGTCTGATAAGAGAAAAATACCTCTCTGTGAAGATTCAAACTCTGTAAGATAAGTCCCCTAACTGCCGAGATTACATTTGCTGTTTTGATGTTCTTAATCATTTTTTTTCAGTACTTTACCCCTAGAGCCTAGTACAGATCCTGAAACATGTTGTCTATTTATTTATTTTTAAATGTTTATTTATTTATTTTGAGAGACAGAGGGAGACAGCAAGGGGGGGGGGGGGGCGGGCCAGAGAGAGAGGGAGACACAGAATCCGAAGCAGGCTCCAGGCTCTGAGCTGTCAGCACAGAGCCCGACGCGGGGCTCGAACTCACGGACCGCGAGATCATGACCTGAGCCGAAGTCGGCCGCTCAACCGACTGAGCCATCCAGGCGTCCCTTGTTTGTCGATTAATACTCCTTAAAGTATAAACAAAATCCCACCAGTCCGAGGGCTGGGGGCCTCCATACAAGTCTGGGCTCCGCGGCGTAACGGTGGGAACGAAACTTCTTCTCCCCGGGCCTTAAAACTAAAAATAGAAAACAGATTTGAAATTCGCGCACGTTTCTTCTAGCTCTCAGACTCGAAATCTGAATCTGGAACTTACTTGCCCCACTGAGAAGTCACCGATCTATTGATGTGTTTATCTGTTTGTCGTGAGTCTCTCCCCACTAAGCTTCACTGGGTAACCTTGTCCGTTTCACTTCCGACGTCTACCCAAGACGTCAGGCTGCCGCGAGCGTTTCCCAGCGCTTGATGAATGTTTATTAGCTGATTGAATAAACACTACCGTGGAATCAATTTAAGAGCCGGAGTTTGAAGAGAGACCTGTAGGTCATGAGCGATGACAGCTACATGGATACGGCTTGGGTGAAAAGTCCAGGGAGAGTTGTAGTTTTAGGAAGCCTCAGAATAGAGGTCCCAGCTGCCGCTGTGAGGGAAGCGATCATTAAAGGAAACAACACGGGGGCCTCTCAATTGTTTTAATAGCATGTCATTTTCTACTTTAAAGGTAATGAATGCAGAGTCATTGTGTAGGATTGGAAAAATAGAGAAATGTACAAAGAGGAAAACAGAACGCTTTTAAAACGTTTGTGAAAGGGCCTGCGACTCACTTAAAACTCTGGTTAGAACGACAAAACTCTATCAATTGTCCCTTCTGTGTAAGGTTGTGGGCGGGTGGCTGGCAAAGGATTCAGAGCTGTCATTAAGCAAGCAGGGAACACGGCCCTGCTCCTTAAACAGTCCACAATGAAATTGAAAGCACAAAGCAAACCCCGGGAAATAATCAAGGCTAATTCCGAAGTACTACGTGATGAAAGGCATGAACACACATAAAAATGAAAGCTGAAACGTTGTGCTGGGAGCCCGAGGGGTAAGTCTGTGATCAGTGTGGGCTGGAGAACGGAGTGAGCCCGGTTTCACCAAAGAGGGACATTTTGGCTTAGGCTACGACAGCATCTCCGGGCAGGGGGTGAGGGTGATTCAGGTGCTGGGGTCGGGAAACAGGTGAATCCAAGGGAGAGAACGCGTGCCCTTTGGGAGCTCTCGTGTAAGGCATCCGGTTTCATCTCTGTCACTAATTTGATGTGAGTTCTGCCTCCTCTGACACTCGTATCAACCTGTCGTTTTTGAAATTCTTTTTACATTTTTATTGTTTAAGACATTTTTTTAAAGTTTATTTAGTTTTGAGAGAGAGAGAGAGAGAGAGAGACAACCCCAAGCAGGCTCCGTGTTGTCAGTACAGAGCCCGATGCGGGACTCGAACTCACGAACCGTGAGATCGTGGCCTGAGCCCAAACCGAGAGTTGGACGCTTCACCGACGGAGCCACACAGGCGCCCCAAAGCCCTTCCTTAACGGTGAATGTAGGCTAACACTTTGCCTAAATAAGGCAAAACATGACTTCCCCAGCTACGATCATTGTTCCAGACTTGAAAATATTTTGAACCTGAGGCCAAGTCAGAGGCAGATTTGCACAACAATTGATATGAAGCTATGCACCGCACCCCCCCCCCCCAACTCGGCTGTTCAGCCTGCACCCAGGACGGGAAGGAGGCTCTGAAGCACAAATTTATGGGATGTGAAACTTTCCCTAAGAAGTACCAAACTGCATGCTTAAGTACTTGCAACCAGGGATATGTTCAATGTTTTATAAGTACTGTGTAATTTTCAGATGAAACCCTGCAGGTTTAAAGTCAGTGCCTTCCTTTTTACCCCCCCCCCCACCAGGGGGGACAGGCCCTCTTTCCGGGCTTCCTCCTCTTCCTTCTCCTCACTCTCGCTCTCTCTTTTTTCTCTTTTCTCTATGTTCTTTCTTTCTGTCTCTGTCTCTCTCCTTTGCCTTCTCCCTCTCCTCTCCCCCATCCCTCTTTCTCTGTTTCTCCCTCTCTCTCTCTCTCTCTCTCTCTCTCCCTCCCTCTCTGAGTTCCTTTCATTTTTCATCTATAAGGCAGTTCCACTCCCTCTCCCCTCCAATTATCCATTAAGGTTAAATTTACCTCCATAACCTTTATTGACAAAGCTTTTTTTTTTTTTTTTTTTTTTTTTTTTAAATTCCTGGGGATCTACATCAGACAGTTGAAGTTTTTCTTGTTAGCTTCAACTCAAGGAAAAGAACCAGAGATGTGTTCAGGTTGCGTAATAGAAAGAATAATGAAAATTCACGTCAACATGTCAACGAAAAGCCCATGAAAAGTGAGACCACACAGCACATTGTTTTATTAATATACCCGCGGAGTGAAAATATGAAATCTGTCACCTAGAGCGGCAGAAAACGAGAAGTCTCAGGTAGCATTCAGAAGAGCAAACTCTACACTGACTCAATTAATTCTTGCACTTCATTCTGGAAATGCAGGAGTTAGATTCTTTACGGGATTTTTTCAGCCTATTCTGCAGATCTGAAACACATCTCTCTTATCCTGTTGTTCCAGAAACGGCTTTGCTATTATTTAAATGTCATTGCTGGATCCCTCCTGGATTCTCAACCTCCTGCCCTCTTCATAGAACTCTTTTCGGTCTTCCACGGAGCCCCAGACGTGAACCTTCTGCAGATATACCAATCAAAATGTGTTTTTCATTTTTTTAATTTAGAGCTGCCTAGAGATGGCATTCTAGTGGCCAAGATTTTTTTACGCTTTGAAGAACAGCAAGACTATTTGCGACGAAAGCAGAGGCATCCATTGTCTTGTTTGTCATCCGTTTGATTTCAATCAGAAGAATTGTCAACTGTAAGGCTGAAGGGAAAGGAATATATAGTAGTTAAGATGTCCTATTAGTCTCTCCTGTATCGATCATTTTTTTTAGGGTTTGCGAGTCATAAAAAACAACTAAAACAACCAACAAAACAATAATAAATGCCCGATAAATCTCTAGTTACTTGCATGTTTTTCTTTCTTGAGATTTATCCACTGTAAAATTGATTCATCGTCATCGGATTGTGCTGGGCTAAGTGGGTAGTTCCGATGAGTTAGGGCACCTGTTTGATCAAATAATTGTAGCACATTAATTCATTCATACATGGTGATCATTTTTTAGATGCACCTACAGGTCCTCTGTCCACAACGGGGTGCGGGGAGTTTTTCCTGTTCTGATTCTGTGCTTAGTAATTCAATTAACAAAGAATAAAAAAAAAAAAATCAGAAGGAAGGCCCAGATATGCAGGGGTCCTGAGGAAAATTGCAAAGGTGTCTTGAACTTTGGCTGCCTCACTTGGAACTGCTCCAGAAAAATCTATAACATGCAGTTACTATAATTATCAACTACGGCCATCACCAAAGTTCCTAGTTTTTCATCATTCACTAAGAAAAAAATAATTACTGTACTCATACTGTTGGACAAGCTTTGTATTAAATTCTTGATATAAAATACAGGCTCTACCTGCAAGATATTCATAGGGCTCCTTTTTTTTTTTTT
>NW_024420442.1:583547-607072 GCF_014898765.1 Herpailurus yagouaroundi | reverse complement strand
ACCTATATATATATAACTGTATATATATATATATGTATATGTATACACATATATATCTGTATATATATATGTGTGTGTGTGTGTGTGTACATATATATATACAGGTATATGCGTGTATACATATATATACATGTATATATATACAATGCATAACCAAATTAACTTGATTTCTTTTAAAAATGGGATTTGAGGGCGCCTGGGTGGCGCAGTCGGTTAAGCGTCCGACTTCAGCCAGGTCACGATCTCACGGTCCGTGAGTTCGAGCCCCGCGTCAGGCTCTGGGCTGATGGCTCAGAGCCTGGAGCCTGTTTCCGATTCTGTGTCTCCCTCTCTCTCTGCCCCTCCCCCATTCATGCTCTGTCTCTCTCTGTCCCAAAAATAAATAAACGTTGAAAAAAAAATTAAAAAAAAAATGGGATTTGAGTGTATACATATATACATATATATATATGTGTACATATATACACATATATATATGTATACATACATACACATATATATATAATTTGGTTACGCACTCTGGGATAGTGAGGTGAGAGGTCAGGGGACTGAGATCTGGAATCGGACTTCCTGGGTACAAATCCCTGTCCCGCCACCGGTTTGTTCTGTGACCTCGAACAAATGATTTCACCTTAGCTTCTTCATCAATAACACAGAGACCAGTGCGAAGTATCAGCAGCTCTATCTGATGACGAAATGAACCCTTTGATGCTTGTAAAAGGCTCAGCACAGCACTTGGTCCATGGGCAGTCCTCCACAAATGCTCGGTATGATGCAGGAAGTCAGACAGCAAGCCTTGCGACTCTAGTGCCCCACCGATTTATAAACATTCAAAGAAGGGCCACCTCCAGAAGAGCTCCTCCTGAGACCACCGTCGGCATGGCCCAACTACAGAACAATATCAACAAACTTACATCTCCTTTAAACATTTCTAAGAAGGCAGCCTCGATGGTTAATTTCCTTTTGTCAGAGATCCTTTTTCATGCTTTGCCCTGGTTCTTTTTTTTTTTTTAATTTTTTAATGTTTATTTTTGAGACAGAGAGAGTGACAGAGTGAGAGCAGAGGAGAGGCAGAGAGAGAGAGAGAGAGAGAGAGGAAGACACAGAATCTGAAGCAGGCTCCAGGCTCTGAGCCATCAGCACAGAGCCCGACGTGGGGCTCAACCCCATGGACCGTGAGATCATGACCTGAGCTGAAGTCGGACGCTCAACCCACTGAGCCACCCAGGCACCCCAAACTGCTTTCATTTTAATGGAGCTAGTGAAAGCTCTCACGGGGAATTGAAAACATTCCCTTTTCTTGTAGTTAGTCAGGCTCTTCATCAGTAGATGCATTTAATGATCCCAAACACAAGTAGGTCAATAGAACATAATACAACTTTGTAGCTGGCTTGGACTTTTCTGCTAATATTTTCATAATGTTTTTTCAGCATGCATCTTCTCAGCTTTCTGCAAGCAAAATGATGTCAGATTGCTAGGTTGTTCGAGTCACTGAAGGAGGAACGTCTGTCAGTTATTTCTAATATGCAAACTGTGGGTTTTTTTTTTTTAATGTCTCTTGGAAATATTGAGGTTTTTTTCCAAAATAGTAAAGATCGTTTGAGAAAAAAACTGATTAAAAAGTATTTGTCCCAGGGGCACCTGGGTGGCTCAGTTGGTTAAGTGACCGACTCTTGATTTTGGCTCAGGTCATGATCTCACAGGTTGTGGGTTCTTGAGCCCCCGGCATCAGGCTCTGCGCTGAGGGCAGGCAGCCTACTTGGGATTCTCTCTTTCCCTCTCTCTCTGCCCCTTCCTTGCTCATGCTGTCTCTCTCTATCTCTCAAAATAAACAAATAAACACATTTTTTAAAATATTTGTTTTGGATTATTAATCAAGTCCTAGAAGCAATAACCTTAGAACGAAGTCAATTCACAGACAATGCAGAACCCTTTCCTTTTTTCCCAGAATCAAAGGTGCACAATTAACAAGTCTTCTGCCCGCCCCCCTTCACCCTACTCCCACCTAGAGGTCGTCCTTGCCTTCAGGATGCATCCAGAGAACTTTAACTGCATCTGAGACTTTTCTTTGATTTCCTCCTTTTTCTGGTCTTTTTTTTCCCCCCAAAGTGATATCTTTTGCAATTCAGCTTTTCCTCAAAAATTTTCTGAGTGCATTTTTGTCAAGAATATTGCTATCAGAGAATCTATTCGTGTTTGAGCAGCATTTTTCAATGCTCTAACCCCAAAGAATATAACAATATTTGATAAGGGCAAGGCTTTAAGGAGGCTGGGGACATTTCCCTGTGCTTATTTTTCCTGATAGGTATGATTGGAACTGGAATGTTCTGAAGATAAACTTTCTTCCCTAAGAGTGTCCCTGAAATATTCTCTGGTAAATATCAAATTATTAACAGAAAGAAGACATTTACTCTTATGGGCGCATTCTGGAAATACTCCTTGGAAGTGATGGTCTGTATAGTTGTGGAAAGACACACAGTAAACTGCATTTCTGCAAAGAGATTAAAAGCCTAGAACAAAAGCATGTTAAATAAAGGGACAACAAAGAGGAATTTGGCTACAGGGAATGACCATGGTATGATCATTTGTATGTGATTCCTACTCATAGAAGGTAGAGAAGAAGCTCAGTCAGAGTAAGACAAAATGGAGTCACAGTGGCCAATGTGAGCTCCTATATTAGCTGTTTGTCAATGTCTGATGTTGGGCTTTGAGTGTGCCTGTAGGGATAAACCATGTAACTGGTAAGTAAAACTTGTTTGGAAATGTCCACGGAAAGACTTTGGTGAGACAGAGTGGACTCAGCTGATATAGCAAAGACCCTCAGATGTGACTGTCACACCCAGCTAAGTGAGCCCTTAAAAGAAAGAACTGTCTAGAGGATGGAAGGCTGATGGACCACCCACACAATACACGTCAAGACACTGCTCCAGAAAGATGCTATCGGAGGCTGTGTCGGCACAGAAGACACCTTGACGGACCTCTGGGCTGGCCCTTGTCTTGGGATCCAAGGAGATAAGACTGGTGCTTCACTGCTCACCTTGAGATGCCTCCTTCTCGGCTCCTCTTAAGAGTGTTTCTTTAACTTCTCCCTCTCGCTTTCTCATGTGACTAGCTTGTGCGATGCGTTTTATGATAAACCAAGTGACGTGTGAATAGAATATTGGCTGCCTTTGGTTATGTTAAGTGTGCCATAATCTGGCGATTCTTACCTGACCTTGCCATTAACCCTTATTCACGTACTGATATTGCCTGCTCAATTCCTTGCTTCTGAAGATGGTTCTACGAATAAGAAAGAGTATAGAGAGGAAGTTAGCCAAGCTAACCTTGTTTCACTGTGTGGTCTTTGAGCAAGTCTTCTCCACCTTCTGAGCATCGATCCCTTTATTTACAAAGTGCCGTAGTGAGCTGAAGCATTTCTTTTTTTGTTTTTAATTTTTTTAATGTTAGATTTATTTTTAAGACAGAGAGAGACAGAGCATGAGTGGGGATGGGGCAGAGAAAGAGGGAGACAGAATCTGCAGCATGCTCCAGGCTCTGAGCTGCAGGACAGAGCCCAACGCGGGGCCCGAGCTCACCAACTGTGAGATCATGACCCGAGCCAAAGCTGGACGCTCAACCAACTAAGCCACCCAGGCGCCCCGTGAGCTGAAGCATTTCTAAGTTTTTTTTTTTTTTTTACCAGTTCTACAATTTCGTGATAGTAACTATCACTGCCCATGGTTACACTTAGTCTCTGGATCCTGAAGGAATCAAGTTTATTGTGGTTCAACAGTCAAGATCATGCCCCAGTCAGCCTCTTGCCAACAGAACCATGATTTCCTCTACCCTCTCCTGGAAATCTACTTGAAATAGCTACTATTAGGTTTCAGGCTCTTTTACCTGCCAAACTGGCTTCCTCCTGCATCTAGCCCTATTTGGTGTTATTTTCCTATTTATGCCCCACCTCTTTCCGAATAGGCTTGGAGGAAGGCTTAAACCACCGTGATACCGTGATTTACAGGAAATATATGTTTGGTCACTGAGATGACCAAACATATATTTGTTATTGGTATTGGGTCTATCACCACAGTTCCTGCCTCACAACTCCTCAAGTCCTTGGAATTTCCTGTGATAAGGGTGGGAAATGTGTCTTTTGTTATGTTAAGGAGGCAACTTTGGGGAAAGCCCTTCCCTAACACAAGGATGGGGGGGGGGGGTGAGCTGGTTGCCAGGAGAACCAATTGTGTTATTAGCTGGTTGGAAGTTTCAGTCCCATTCCCTGACCTCCAAAGAGGGGAACGGGGCTAGAGGTTAAATCCATTACCGATGGCCAAAGATTTAATCAATCATGCCTATGCAATTAAGCCTCCATAAAAACCCAAAAAGACTGGGTTTGGAGAGCCTCTGGACTGGTGAACATGTGGAGATTTGGGGAGAATGGTGCACTTAGAGAAAACATGGAAGGTCCCCACCTCTTCCCTGTAACTTGCCCTGTGCATTTCTTTCATCTGGGTGTTTCTGAGTTATGCCCTTTTATAATAAACTGGTGATCTAGTAAATAAGACTGTTTCTCTGAGTTCCGTGAGATGCTTTAGCAAATGGAACCTGAGGAGGAGGTCCTTGGGAACCTCTGATTTAGAGGCAGTCAGTCAGAAGTGCAGCTGATAACCTGGGTTTGTGGCTGGTGTCTGAAATCCAAGGAGGGGGTCTTCGGAACCTCCAGTCTGTAGCTGCTCAGTCAGAAGTACATCTCAAGTGGGGGTCGGGGGGCAGTATTGCAAGATTGAGCCCTTAACCTGTGGAACCTGATGTTCTCTCTGGACAGTGTCAGAACTGAGCCGGATTCTTGGACATCCCGCTGGTGTTGTGCGTGTGGGAACACCCTCCCAATCCCCGTGTTGGAATTGGGTCCCAGAACTCCAGAAGAGTTGGTGGCAGTGTAGTGGGATTGGCTAGAGTGACCCTGGCTCACAGAAACATGTGGTTTGGGAAGAGAAAAGAGGAAGACGAGGAGGGCAATGAGGAACCTTTGAGTCCCAGCGTCCACGAGGTCACCCGTGGTCTGGAGCAGCGGCTGCGCTAAACTTTGTACTAAAGATAAAAGTTACCAATGGAATTTAGAGATGGATCCAACTCCCATGGTGTTGATTCACTGGATGCATAAGGAAATGCAAACGAGGAGGCACAGAAGCAAAATGTTATTGCCCTCCGCCCTAGCCAAACTACGAGTAACAGGAAACCCTGGGTTGGACTTTGATGCTAGCCCAAGCTCAGATTTCGGTGAGGGGGCTTTGGCTACCAGCCACAAAGCCACCCGCTATGGGAGAAATCAATGTGGGAGAGGGCAAAACCAAGAAACTATTGAAACCAGAGGGTAGCGTGGGAAAGAGTTGTATGGTTTCGTAGAACCGTATCATCAGCTTCCTGAGGAACCCGGAATGAACTGGATTGCAAAAGCAGCTAATACGGGGGTGGTGTCTTCGGTGTTGAATGTTGCGGAGCGGAAGAGGGTGTTTGGGTCGACGCAGGGCCCACAGTTCGCTATGGAACAATCACGGATGCATACATGTGACCCAGATACACAGGAGGTTATTCCCAAGGGAACAAGTAGCCTTTTGGACTGGATAAAAGCCCCCCCCCCCCCCCCCACCAAGGTCTTTGGACTTTGAGAAGGGGCACTTCTCCACCCTCCCTGCGAAAGCCACGTGGAATATCCCAGATGAAGCAGCTGATATGCTTTGTAGGCAAGCCACAAGGGACTGTTGTTGTTGTTGTTTTATTTTTTTTTAATATTTATTCATTTTTGAGAGACAGAGTGTGAGTGAGGGAGGGGCAGAGAGAGGGAGACACAGAATCCAAAGCAGGCTCCAGGCTCTGAGCTATCAGCACAGAGCCCGACGCGGGGTTCACACCCACCAGCTGTGAGATCATGACCTGAGCCGAAGTCAGATGTTCAACCAACTGAGCCACTCAAGTGCCCCGGGGCTGGTTTTATGACGACCAAGATATTCACCTGCTGCATACACCTATTACCTTGGCCATGGTAAATGCTGTGGTTAAGGGGCCTCCATTGACATGGGTACCTCATATAACCTGATTGCTGCAAAACTGAAAAATCGTTGATTTGTAGCCTTTATCGTAGACTTTAATGAATCAAACCTAACGGGGTGGTCATCAGAGCCTTCAATCTGTAGCCAGTCCATCAGAAGCACCTGGAGTATGCGACTGGTGTCTGAAGTCGGGTGGGGGACCGTCTTGTGGAACTGAATCCTTAACCTGCGGAATCCAATGCTATCTCCAAGTAGACGGCGTCAGAATTGAGTTGATGTTCCAGACTTGCTTGGACTTTGGTGGGGGGGGGGGGGGGACCACCCCCACTGGAACTGGGTCTGTGAATCCTAAAAAAAAAAAAAAGACCCACTTTATCCTGGCTTTCCTACCGTTTCCTGATTCATTGGTTTTGTCTCACATGTCTGATTCTGAATATATTTTTCCCCTGTACTTTGCTCGAAAGGGGCATACTTAACATATACTTAGGGGCAACTACAAAAAATCTTTACTAACTTTTTTCCTTCCGACTCCTTCTTTTGGTGTCCTACCTCTTTTCCAATGACATGTGGCTCCTACTTTAGAGACTCCTAGAGAAAAAGACTGAATTGGCTCTACAATTGGAATTTTCTTTAAAAAAACTACAGCGGAGTATCCAGGAGGCTGGGGATTATCAGTTGTCTTGAATGGCGTGCTGTTTTGAATAAACCAACATCAGTTGGTAGAGATTTTATGATTCTCTCTACTCCTGGGTATTATAAAAAGAAATACCATATTGCTCAAGACTTTCAAGTTTCAAAGTTGCTTTTTTATTTTTTTTTCTTTGCTCGCATTTAGAGCTGTAATGTAAACTGGGACAATGATCTAAAGATAGAGCAATTCGAATTAAACCCTTTCAGGGATTCAAAAATATGTACATTTTTACCTTCTCCTCTATCTTTATTTTCAACTAAATGCCAATCAATCCTTGATAAGCCCTTTCTTCCTCTCTCTCCTCACTCCCCCCCCACCTCTCTCTCAGCCAAATATGACTGATCTTCAAGCACTGATATCTATGTCTCTTAGTCCTATCCCTGTAACTCCAAATGAATTAGTACTGCCAACAATTTGTTCGCTTATATACAAACAGAAAAATCACGTCAATCCGTATAATCAGAACTGCTTGCTGGGATTGCTGTATTACAGGTAAGGGCTATATATTCCCCATTATCCTATAACCCTATTACTAGGTCTAGGCAAATGGTAGAGAAGGGACATAGATCCACTCATTCATGTACCTCTCATTCATGGGAGATCACTGATCCCTATTATTTCTGCCTGTAACAATGACTGACACTTATTAAGCACCTAATCTGGGACATGCACTGCTCTAGATGCTATATATGCATTACCTCATTTAATCTCGCTCCCTGGATTACGCAATAGTGCTAGTTTTGTCTCCAAGTTCAAAACGGGAAAAGCAAGTTACAAGGAAGTAAAGGAACCTGCAAAGTCACGGAGTTGGTAACTGACAGCGCTATGATTTGAATGCAGCAGTCTGGTCCCTACATTAAATCTTTAGAGGGAATATGGACATTCCCTGCTGATAAGAGTAGGTCCCGACAGGACCTCTGAGGGATGAAATAGGGTAGCCTCCTGTCAGGTAAAAATGGAGGAGTCAAGAAAGGCACTTGCCGCATCTGAAATCATTTCCTCATCACTCAAGCACGATACTTGCAGCTATTGGAACAAGATTAGTAAGGTTGCTTTTACAACAAGAATTTTACTAAAAATGGTAGTATATTAAACCATTGCCATCCATTGCCGAGTTGGCCGTTCATCAAATTTCTTAGTAAAATTAAGGAACTCTCATATATTAGTAAAATGACACAAGATAGGGTTTCCAAACTACACCAAGGTACCCCGGGAAGATGCAGAGGATTCACTGGGGGGGACTGTGGAATATTTTAAAATTTAAAGGGAAACAGTATGATATTTGACATATGTCAGACATCACAGGGAATACTAGCTCAAGATATTTCACAGTTTCAACATTAGATTGTGCTACATTGTTTTCGGTGACATCGTACATTTAGTACGCTGGGATTTGGGCCGTTCCTGTGATTTCAAAGCAAGTACTGAGTGAAAACCTTTGTGGAACATGAAATGAGGGTATCCAATCTGATTTGCTTTTAGTTTTTAAATGTTTTATTTACTTTTGAGAGATAGAGCATGAGCAGGGGAGGGGCAGGGAGCCTGTGGGCTGCCCCACAGAGGATCCAAAGCAGACTCTGTGCTGACAGCCGTGCGGACCTCGACCTCATGAACCATGAGATCATGACCTGAGCCGAAGTCAGACGCTCAACCCACTGAGCCACTCAGGCGCCCCTCCGATCTGATTTCTAAAGTGTAAAAAGCTGTGCAGAAAAATGTAACCCATTAGTAAATAATTATGATTATTTGAAAGTGAAATATAAATACATTTTCTAACTTAGGCGTATAATTTTTTTTTATGTTGTCAGTAGGTTGTTCGGGCATAAAGAGTTTCTAAGACTTCCAAGGGAAGATGGCAGAGTGAAAGGACCCTAAGCTCATCTCGTTCCATGATACAACTAGATAACACCCACATCAGTGTAAGTAACCCAGAAAACAACCCAGCGACTGGCAGAACAAACTCTCCACAGCTGAATGTAGAGAAGAGACTGCACTGAAGAGGGTAGGAAGGGCACAGATATGATCAGGAGCTAAAGGGACCTGCTGGTCTGTCCATGGAAGGGAGAGACAGTGCGAGCACGTAGGGAAATCGGTGATGGCTGATTAAGAGCACACTCACCATCCCGAGCGCCGAGTAATTTATGGAAATGTTGAATCACTACATCGTATGCTTGTATGTTAACCGTATTGAAATTGGGAAAAAAACTGCAAAAAACACCACCCACTAAATTGAAATTAACCACTAATTGGAAATTGAGGTCTTCTTTTGGCCTGGGGTGGGGGGGCGGGCAATGAACACAATTACTGAGACACTAAGTGATCTGCGAACAGAGGAATTTAGGGAGCTTCTGTGAGCAGATTATCACGTATATTTATTTTGTGGGTAGAAGTGAGGAAGAGGGACAGTCCAATATTTGGGCTGGCTGGCACCACGCCATCTGAATGGGCATGCGAATGGGAGGAAAGGGTTGCAGAAAGGAAACGGAGCGGCCCTAAAGGAAAACTATAGACCCAAATCACCCACGAGTCCATTTGGCTTCAAGCTCTGCGAGGATGGGGACCGCGTGAATGTAATTCTCTTGGGGTTTCCCAGTGCGTAGCCTATTTTTTCTGCCCTGCTACTAATTCCCGCCCAAGCTGGGGATACCTAAACAGCTCTGTTGGGAACTAGATATAGTAACAGACTCAAGATCATTGACGAATTAAGAACACTGTGGTTGGGTCCATCTACATAGGTTCATTGATTTTTCACCTTTCTTGGCTTGGCTAACTTCAGGTATAATTAGGAGTTCCTGCCTCCGTCTTTCCTTGCTAACCAATTTATCTTTAGCTTGTTTCTGACCCCCGGTGATCTGAGGAGCCCCATGATTCACACTTGAGAATTACAAAGGGCTAGAAATAAGCTTCCTCGATCTAGTATACAACGCTGTACAACAGATCAGACATTACAGGGAGACCGTGGTAGAGTTTGCCTTGAAATCAGGAATAAGATAGCATAGCTATCAGTATTGCTATTACTCATGGGCCAGAGGTCCCGATAGTGTAGGAAACAATACAAAGAGACACACATTAGAAGTTTTGGAAAGCTTGAAACAAAAAGTTCATATTTACACATGACAAAAACGGTCTATATAGAAAACTAAAAATGTAACCACAGATAAATTATCAAAACTATCTTAGAAAGCAAGGTGGCTGGAGGTAATATGAAACGATCAAACGAGAGAAATTTTTACACCTTAGGTTCCATTTTCTGCTTCTCACATGATGGGGTAACAGGTACTGTTCCTTCCAAAACAATTAGACAACTGGGCAAAGTTTCTAAAAACCGTTTACAGGGGCGCCTGGGTGGCTCAGTCGGTTGAGCGTCCAACTTCAGCTCAGGTCACGATCTCACCGACCGTGAGTTCGAGCCCCGCGTCGGGCTCTGGGCTGATGGCTCGGAGCCTGGAGCCTGCTTCCGGTTCTGTGTCTCCCTCTCTCTCTGCCCCTCCCCCGTTCATGCTCTGTCTCTCTCTGTCCCAAAAATAAATAAACGTTAAAAAAAAAATTAAAAAAAAAAAAACCGTTTGCAGACAGACAGAAAGGGAATGACTTTTATCCTGCAGAGGAGTGAAACCAATGAGATGAGCTTTGGGATCATTTTGTCTTTCTTCCTGGAGATACTTTCTGGAGAAAGCAAATAAGGAGTGGAAAACCAAGCAGAGAACCAACGTTCTGCTGGTTTGAGATGGTTATTGGCCTCTTGAGAAGGCCGAGCTACCTGACATTTGGGAACAAGGGGGACCTATTCAAAGAAAGTATTCTGGAATATTTGTTGGTGATCCCTTCAGTCTGCTGCATAATACTAAGACACCCATGGAGAAGGTGAAAATCCGTGGTGAGGAAAAACTAAAAACAGCTCTAAGATGAACAACTCGCAGAGCTTTCTCAGGGCTCTGAAATAGTATAATTCTAAGCAGCGAGGGTGAAATTTGTTGTGCATCCAAATAATTCAGTTGAGAATCCCACAAGTGTCATACCTTAAGAATAGGACCATGTAAGCCCTAGAGTAAATGCCACTCCCGACGCATGCCCAAAACAGGCTTCGAAAGAATCAGGCCCATCCAAAAGTAGACTTAATGCCAGTCAAGAGATGCTAGACAAATTTGCAGACAAGCATTTTAAGCAGCTGTTATAAATATGCCCAAGGAATTCCAGAAACACGTGCAAACGAGGAGAGAAACCGGGACTATGAAAAAGAACCGAAGGAATGTTCTAGTGCCGAGCAAGATACTATCGAGAATGAAAACCTTACTGGATGAGAAAGGCAGAGAGTTAAATGCTGAAGAAGAAGGGATAGAGCCTTTAAGACGCAAAAATGGAAACTATCCAAACTGAGCTACAGTGAGAGAAAATATCCAATAAAGTTAGTAGACCATCAGGGAATCTGGCTAACCTAATTGTAATATCAGAGGTGGAGGAGAGCAAAAACAGAAAATTAGAAAATAATGGCTGAAATTTTCCACGTTTGAGAAGCAGTATAAATACAGACCCAAGAATCTTAGCAAACCTCGAGCAGGAAATAAACAATAACACCAAAGCATGCCATGATCAAAGAACTGAAAACGAGTAGCAAAGAAAAAGTTCATTCAGTCAACCAAAGGAAAGATGAATACACAAAGGGAGAGATTTTAATTTTTAAGATGGCAGAAGGGCCCCTGGGTGGCTCAGTCGGTTCAGCGTTCGACTCTTGATTTCGGTTCATGGCACGATCGTATGATTTGTGAGTTCGGGGCCCGCTTCTGGCTCTATGCCAACAGTGCGGAGCCTGCTTGGGATTCCCTTTCTCCCTCTCTCTCCCCCTCTGTCCTTCCCCTGCACGTGCATGGGTGTGCACACTCTCTCTCCAAATAGATAAACTTAAAAAAATAAAAGATGACAGATATTTGATCAGAAAAAAAAAAGCATGCCAGAAGACGTGAGACTTACAGTAAGTGCTGAAAGAAACACACAAAACAGTTAGTCTAGAATTTTATGCCAGTGAAAATACTCTTTAAACAAGAAGGCACAGGGGCACCCGGGGGGCTCAGTTGGTGAAGCATCTCTACTTTTTTTTTTTTTTTTGTACTTTTTAATTTACATCCACGTCAGTTAGCATATAGTGCGATAATGATTTCAGGAATAGAATCCAGTGACTCATCCCCTGCATAAAACACCCAGTGCTCATCCCGACAAGTGTCCTCCTTAATGCCCCCTGCCCTTTGAGCCCATCCCTCCCCACAACCCCTCCAGCAACCCTCAGTTTGTTCTCTGTATTTGAGAGTCTCTTGTGTTTTGTCCCCCTCCCAGTTTTTATATTGTTTTTGCTTCCCTTCCCTTATGTTCATCTGTTTTGCCTCTTAAAGGCCTCATATGAGTGAAGTCATATGATATTTGTCTTTCTCTGACTGACTAATTTCACTTAGCATAATACCCTCCAGTTCCATCCACATAGTTGCAAATGGCAAAATTTCGTTCTTTTTGATTGCCAAGTAATACTCCATTGTGTGTGTGTGTGTGTGTGTGTGTGTGTGTGTGTGTGTGTGTATACACCACATCTTCTTTATCCATTCATCCATTGATGGACATTTGGGCTCTTTCCATACTTTGGCTATTGTCGATAGCGCTGCTATAAACATGGGGGTGCATGGGCCCCTTCGAAACAGCACACCTGTATCCCTTGGATAAATGCCTAGTAGTGCTATTGCTGGGTCATAGGGTAGTCTATTTTTAATTTTTTGAGGAACCTCCAAACTGTTTGCCAGCATGGCCGCACCAGTTTGTTTTCCCACCAGGAGTACAAAAGGGTTCCTCTTTCTCTGCATCCTTCCTGACATCTGTCGTTGCCTGGGTTGTGAATGGTAGCCATTCTGACAGGGGTGAGGCGGTATCTCATTGCGGTTTTGATTTGTATTTCCCTGATGATGAGTGATGATGAACATTTTCTCACGTGTCTGTTAGCCATCTGGATGTCTTCTTTGGAGAAGTGTCTATTCATGTCTTTTGCCTATTTCTTCACTGGATTATTTGTTTTTTTGGGTGTTGAGTTCGATAAGTCCTGTATAGATTTTGGATACTAACCCTTTATCTGATACGTCATTTGCAAATATCTTCTCCCATTCCGTCGGTTGCCTTTTGGTTTTGCTGATTGTTTCCTTCGCTGTGCAGAAGCTTTTTATTTTGATGAGGTCCCAAAAGTTCATTTTTGCTTTTGTTTCCCTTGGCTCTGGAGACTGTTGAGTAAGAAGTTGCTGTGGCCGAGGTCAAAGAGGTTTTTGCCTGCTTTCTCCTCGAGGATTGCGATGGCTTCCTGTCTTACATTGAGGTCTTTCATCCATTTCGAGTTTATTTTTGTGTCTGGAGTAAGAAAGTGGTCCAGGTTCATTCTTCTGCATGTCGCTGTCCAGTTCTCCCAGCACCATTTGCTGAAAAGACTGTCTTTATTCCATCGGATATTCTTTCCTGCTTTGTCAAAGATTAGTTGGCCATATATTTGTGGGTCCATATGTGGCCATATGCTTTTGGGTTCTCTGTTTCGTTCCATGAATATCTATGTGTCTGTTTTTGTGCCGGTACCATACTGTCTTGATGATTACAGCTTTGTAATACAGCTTGAAGTCTGGAATTGTGATGCCTCCAGCTTCGGTTTTCTTTTTCAGGATTGCTTTGGCTATTCGGGGTCTTTTCTGGTTCCATACAAATTTTAGGATTGTTTGTTGCAGCTCTGTGAAGAATGCTGGTGTTATTTTGATAGGGACTGCACTGAATGTGTAGATTGTTTTGGGTAGTATTGACATTTTAATGATATTTGTTCTTCCTCTCCAGGAGCATGGAGTCTTTTTCCATTTCTTTGTGTCTTCAATTTCTTTTACGAGCTTTCTGTAGTTTTCAGTGTATAGAATTTCCACCTCTTTGGTTAGGTTTATTCCTAGGTATTTTATGGGTTTTGGTGCAATTGTAGATGGTATCGATTCCTTTATTTCTTTTTCTGCTGCTTCATTCATTATTGGTGTATAGAAATGCAACCGATTTCTGTGCATTGAGTTTACATCCTGCGACTCTGCGGAATTCATGGATCAGTTCTAGTGGTTTTTTTGGTGGAATCTTTTGGGTTTTCCATATAGAGTATCACGTCATCTGCGAAGAGTGAAAGTTTGACTTCCTCCTTACTGATTTGCATGCCTTTTATTTCTTTGTGTTGTCTGATCGCTGAGGCTGGGACTTCCAACACTATGGTGACAAAAGTGGCAAGCGTGGACATCCTCGTTGTGTTCCTGACCATAGGGGGAAAGCTGTTTTTCTCCATTGAGGATGATACTAGCAGTGGATTTTTCATATATGGCTTTTATGATCTTGAGGTATGATCCTTCCATCCCTACTTTCTTGAGGGTTTTTGTCAAGAAAGGATGCTGTATTTTGTCAAATGCTTTCTCTGTGTCAATTGAGAGGGTCATGTGGTGCTTATTCTTTCTTTTATTAATGTGATGTATCATACTGATTGATTTGCAGATATCGAACCAGCCCTGCATCCCAGGAATAAGTCTCACTTGATCGTGGTGAATAAATTCTTCTAATGTATTGTTGGGTCCAGTTGGCTCGTATCTCGTTGAGAACTTTTGCATCCATGTTCATCAGGGAAATTGGTCTGTAGTTCTTCTTTTTAGTGGGGTTTTTGTCTGGTTTTGGAATCAAAGCATCCCGACTCTTGATTTCTGCTCAGGTCATGATCTCACGGCTCATGGGATTGAGCCCCACGTCGGGCTCCACGCTGATGGCATGGAGCCTGCTTGGGATGCTTTCTCTCTCTCTCTCTCTCTCTCTGCCCCTCCCCTACTCACATTCTCTCTCTCAAAATAAATAAACTTAAAAAAAAAGTAGGCACAATAAACACAAAAATTAGTTAAACAGAAGCTGCCATAATTCAGTTTCACTGTTCATACATCACAAACACTAGTTAATGGAAGTTCTTAAGATTGAAGGAAAAATTATATCAGACACAGTTTAAAATTCCATAGAAGAATCTAGAGCAATAAACACGAAGAATATGTGGGTGACTATAAGAGTTACTTTTATCATTAACTTATCACCTGGAACAACAAATAAACCACACAAGTATATTAAAATTGTTCCTCCAAATACTGGACACTGGGGAATGATGAATGTTGGTCCGCGAGGATCAGAAAAGAAATAACCTCTTCCCTAATACTGCCCAAGTAGTGCCTAGAACAAATCCCCAAGCCACAGAGATTGGGACAGGGGACTCAGGGGGAATACAGCAGTCCCCCTGAGTTGAAGAAATGGAGCTGGGAATCTGGGGAGGCCAAGGCAGACAGAATTCACAGGGCTAAGTAGTGAAGAAGAGAGAACCACACACAGAGAGAGAACTCAGTATCTGCAAAGCAATTTCCTGGAGTATTCAGCGAAATGTTGATCAGTGCCTATGTGTGAGGTTGCAGAGAGAATCACACAAAAGAATTACAGAAAACAATCTTCAGAGCCTGTACAAGGCTTGGCATAAAGCCCATTCCCACTCTACAGAGTCAACAATCTCACTCTCGTCATTCAGAGCATTGTGTAGAGTTCTCACAAGTGCTTTCTTTGTTTGTTTTTGATTTTGTTTACACCTCAGGAGCAGGAAAACAATAATGCGGGTCCAACACTGCTTTGCTGTCACCTAACAGCAATAAAAACAATACCCAAAGGGATCAAAGCTTTTCCCGTGTAACTTAAATACGTCCCAGAATAGAGCTCAAGAATATTTTTAGAAATGCCAACATCTCCATCACCAAACAAGACGAAATTCACAATGTCGGTTACCCAACCAAAATTAACAGGCTTGCAACGAGTAACGGAACAATGAGAAACATTCATCAACTATAAATGGCCCACAAATTGACATGATAGATTAAGTAGACAGGGACATTAAAATCGTTATTATAGTTTCCATATTTTTAAGAAGCTACAGAAAAATTGAATATATGACATAGAGACATGGAATATATAAATAGACTCTAGTAGAATTCCTGGAGATAAAATCCCAATGTCTAAGATAAAAAATACACTGAATGTTATTAACAGCAGGGCAGACAGTACAGAATAAATGACTAGTGGATGTTATAATAGAAACTATCTGAAATGAAACAGAGAGGAAAAATGAATAGGGCGAACGTGCAGTGGAAAAGAAAAAAAAATCCAAGCTGACAATATAGGTGGAATTGGAGTCTCTGAAGGAGAGGGAATAGAAAGAATATTTGAATTAATGATTAAGATTTTGATGAAAATAACCAACTGATAGTTTCAGGAAGTTGAAGGAACTCTAAGGACAAGACACATGAAGAAAATGATTCTAAGTTATGCTATAATCAAATTATGTAAAACTATCAATTAAGAAAAAATCTTTTTAAATTTATTTTTTATTAATTTTCTTAAGTTTATTTATTTATTTTTAAGGGTGCGGAGGGGCAGAGAGAGAGAGAGAGAGAATCCCAAGAATGCGCCTCACGGTCAGTGCAGAGCCCCACACGGGGATTGAACCCACGAACCCACAAACCGTGAGATCCTGACCTGAGCTGAAATCAGGAGTCAGATGCTCAAGCGACTGAGTCACACAGGCGCCCAATAAAGAGAAAATCTTAGAAGCATTTAGGGGAATAGAAAGCACATGCTTGTTATGTGCAACAGAACGAAGGTAAGGACAAGGGTAGATTTCTTACTGAAAATAATATGAGTTGCAACACAGTGGAGCACACATTCTTTACTCAGTGGAAATTTCTTTCAAAAGTGAAAGTGAAGACAGCAGAGGGGGAGGGGACTTCCAGTATGGTTGAATGAGGATCTTGGAAAATCCTGTCCTGAAAAAAGGCAGTAATAAACATGGCCACAATTATTTTTCAAAAACACACTACAGGGGCGCCCGGGTGGCTCAGTCAGCTAAGCGTCCGGCTCTTGATTCCGGCTCAGGTCACGATCTCACGGTTCGTGAGTTCGAGCCCCGTGTCGGGCTCTGTGCTGACGGCGTGGAGCCTGCTTTCTCCTCCTCTCTCTGCCTCTCCCCTGCTCATGTTCTCTCTCCAAATAAATAAACTTAAAAAAAAAAATGAAAATGAAAAAAAAAAACCAACTACAATGTAAAGACTGGCATTAAACAATTTAAGAAGTGTCCATTCAAGAAAATGGACTGAATCTTTGTAAGAACGGTGGAAGTCTGTGGGGTTTTCACCTGGGGCTGTTCCCAACATAACCACCCCTCCTGCCTCCCTAATGACGAAATACTACCAGAGCAGTAGGGCAGGCTAAGTTTTTTTGGATCAGAGTTTAAAAAATTCTACACACAATGGTGTTTTCCAGCTGAGGCCCCAGACGCCATGGAGTGGAGGAGCAACGTCCCCACATTTCCCCTGTTTGAATTCCTGACCCATGCATTCCATGAGTCACAATCAATGATTGCTTTACATCATAAGTGCCGGGCTAATTTGTCACACAGCCATACTAACTGGGAGGTGTCTGTTACATAGACATGAGATGCTGCCCTAAAAGGGAAACCTGACGTGGGAGTGTTTTGAGTACCAGATGTTAAGCCAAAGTTAGACGAGCCTTCAGATTATTAGTGGAAGCCTGAAGGCCATAGAAAATGGGTCATTTAAGGCTGAAGGGAAACTAAGGAAATTTTCTATTGGAACACGGAGGGAAGGAAAACCTTGTTTTGTAGTGGTGGAAAGTTTAGACACAATGTCACCTGCAGGTATCTGGAAAATAGAAAAAAATGTAATAAATTGAATGCTGTAACTAAGGAGATTTGAGGCAAAGCATCAAAGGTTCCATCTGCCTTCTTGTTGCTTATAGAAAAATGCTAGAGAGATTATTCAAAGGAAGCAGTGTTAAATAGAAAGGAAGGTTCAAAAACCGTTACTTGTAGGCTCTCCAAGATTTTAGGATTAAAGAAGGTTTTCAGAGAAAAGAGAAAATGCATAGCAAGATTGTAAGATCGTTCGTAAGACCAAAGAAAACGCTAATGTGGTACCTCCAAGAATCATTTAATTGAACAAAACTCCCTTAAAGACCTTTAGGCGGGGAGGGCTCCTGGGGAGGCACAGTTGGTTAAGCGTCCAACTCTTGGTTTTGGCTCAAGCTATGATCTCGCGGTTTGTGAGTTGGAGCCCCACATCAGGCTCCGCACTGGCAGCGCGGAGCCTGCTTGGGATTCTCTCTCTCTCCCTCTCTCTCTCTCTCGTTCTGCCCCTCCCTCACTCACGCTGTCTCTGTCTCTCTCAAAAAAATAAAAACAAATACGTAAATAAATATCTGTAAGGACTTGTCCCCAGATCTTCTCAATTTAACGATGAAGTTTGCAATTTCTAAAGAACATTCATGCTGCACTTGGGTGGCTCAGTTGGTTAAGCATCCCGCTCTCGGTTTTGGCTCAGGTCATGATCTCAAGGTTTGTGGGTTCGAGCCCCACGTCTGGCTCTGTGCTGACAGTGCAGAGGCCGCTTGGGATTCTCCCTCACCGTCTGTCTCCCTGTCTCATCTCTGCTGGTGTTCTCCTGGTTGCTTTCTCTCAAAATAAATCAATAAAAACATTGACAATAAAATAAAGAGCATTCGTTATTCCTCAGAAGTCAAATAGGAAAGGGCACCTGGGTGGCTCAGTCGGTTAAGCGTCTGACTTCGGCTCAGGTCATGATCTCACAGTTCATGAGTTCGAGCCCCGCGTCAGGCTCTGTGCCGACAGCTTGGAGCCCGGAGCCTGCTTCAGATCCTGTGTCTCCCTCTCTCTCCGCACCTCCTTGCTCACTCTCTGTCTCTGTCTCTCTCTCAAAAATAAACAAACATTAAAAGAATTAAAAAGAAAACAACCCTGAAAAAAAGAAAAAGAAGTCATATAGGATGCCCAAATAGAGCAGGGCTAACCCCAGAGAGATTTATGAGTGTGACTTTCGTTAATGGACAAGATTATGCACTGGTTCGTAAGAAACCCACTACGTTTTTAAATGCCACTGGGACAATATGGGCTTTCTCTTTCCCTCACCGGCACATGGGATGGGTCACTGACGTGGCTCGCCAAGGGTGTGAAGTCAAGTCTCTTTTGCACAGCCCCGGAGACCACGCACGCTCAAGTGTGGACAGACGGGAGATCAAGATTTGGCCAACGGGGAGAGAAACCGACTGCAAATACTTAAAGATCTCGTCTGTCCCTGGGGACGGAAGTATCTGCCTGCGGCCAAGACTTCAGTCTGATGGCGTCGTAGCGCGGCGCTGGGTCTCGACCAGTGGGACTTTGCCACTTGACGATAGTCTCAGGGTCGTCACGGCTCCTGCGATGGCAAACTTGGCTTGGCTTTGGGGATACGTCTGCCCTGCTCTTTGACAACCACTACCTGCGCATCATGGACTTGCAGACGGAGAGCCCGATTGGCCGTTGGCCTCTGTCAGAGTGCAGGCCATCAAACAGAGGCACGAGCTTCCTGGCAGGAGAAACATGCCGGCTCAATAGACCGGGCACAACGACACGACCTTGGTCTTGGCCCCCCGGCAGCCTTGACCGCGGTAGTCCCCCGGTGCTGTGGGAGGAACTCGGCTGACGCCGCGAGCTTACCACCGCCGACTTTGGGTGTCGGGCTGTGGGTTTTCCGTGCCACCTCAACGGTAGCTGACCCCATGAACCAAAGTTCCCTCCTCACGGTATCACTGCTCAGTGCACTCATTTATGCATGTTTGCCAGGGGCCCAGGGCTCTGGTCGGGCAGAGGGCTCGTTTTATTGACATGTGACAGAGCATGGCAATGAAGTAGACCATCGACTTCATTTGCACTTGGCTATGTTGCTCAGTATAGGAGGATCCATCTACGCTTCCTCTTTCTTGAATATTGCTTTTCGGTAAAGGAAGTCAAATGGTCCATTAATCTGCTAATCGCTTGCCTATCAAAACACCTTCAGTCTTAAAAAAATTTAAAAAAAAGGCTACTACCGGTTTGGATACCATTTGAGGGACTTCTTATAAAGTAAAACGTATGTTTTCCATACAGTCCCCACAATCTCAACACGTGTCTTCTCACAAAACGTATGTTCAGCCATCGTCTGTCTGTGGTTTAATGTTTCTATGGGGGGGGGGGGGATGATGGGTTGGAGCTTTCTCGTCTGCTATTTTGCTCCTAGTATGTTTGCTGTGTATATCGTGTGTGTGGGTGTGTGTGTATAATTTCTTGTTTTGAGATAGAGAGGGGGAAGGGGCAGAAAGAGAGAGGGAGTGAGAGAATCTCAAGCAGGCTCCACACTATCAATGCAGAGCCCAGTACGGGGCTCGAACTCACAAACCATGAGATCATGACCTGAGCCGAAATCAGATGCTGAACCGACTGAGCCACCCGGGCACTCCTGCCATTGTATTTTTTAAATCAACTTTATTGTGATATAATTCCATAGCAGCTTTATTCATGATGGCCAAAAATTGCGGGAAAAAATCCAAATGTTTCTCTCCACATTGTGAATGCCTAAACAAATTGAGATGTATCTTTCCAACGGAATAGTACTAAGCAATAAAGAGGGATGAGTAGATACACTTAACGAAATGGATGGGTCTCAGAAATGTTATCCTGTATGAAAGTAGCTACGTGAAACGTATATATTGTATGTTTCACTTTCTATGAAATTTTAGAAGAAGCCAAATGAATCTACAATTACCGAAAGCAGATCAGTGGTTGTCTGGGGCCAGGGTTTTGGGGGGAATTAACTGAAAAGATTTAAGATGAAATTTTTGGAGTGACCGAAATGTTTTCCATACTGAGTGTAATATATACATTTGTCAAACTCATGAAACCATACACCATAAAATGTGTATATTTTATTTTATGTAAATTATACCACAATAAAGTTGATATAATTGGACATAACATAAAATATCACAAATCCTTAGGGAAATGCAAATAAAACCATTGACTACTAATTAGGGCGATGTATTTGTCAGAGTTCTCTAAGGAAACAGGACCAATAGGATGTATAGGATCGACTGAGTGATTGATTGAAAGGTATTGGCTCATGGGGCACCTGGGCGGCTCAGTCGGTTAAGCATTTGACTTCACCTCAGGTCATGATCTCCTGGTTTGTGAGTTCGAGTCCCACATCCAGCTTTGTGCTGTAAGCACAGAGTCTGGTTGGGATCTTCTGTCCCCTTCTCTCTCTGCCCCTCCCTTGCTCATTGTCTCTCTCTCTCTCTCTCTCTGTCTCAAAAATAAATAACCATTTAAAAAAAAAATAAAAGGATTGGTTCACATGATTGTGGAGACTGGCAAGTTCACAAGCTTCAAGGACCAGCAGGATGGAGATCCAGGGAAGAGGTGATGTCGCACTTGGGATCCCAAGGCATTCTGCTGCAGACTTCCCTCTTCTTGGATGGAGACCAGTCTGTTTCTATTACGATCTTCAACTGATTGGATGAGGCCCACCCACGTTTTGATGGGTAATGTATTCAGTGTCTACTGGCTTAAATTTTAACATCATCTAAAAAATGCCTCTAAAGAGACAGAAGGAATAATGTTTGACCAAATACCTGGGTACTTGGGTTCAGACAAGTTGATGCATAAAATCAACCACCGCAGATGGCTGTCAGTAAAAAATAAGAACAAACACGTTGGCAAGGATGTAGAGAAATTAGAAAGCTTGCGATTGTTTGTTGAAATGTACAATAGTCCAGTCACCGTGGAAAGCAACATGGTGGCCCTTCAAAAAACAGAAACATAGATTTACCATATGATGTAGCAAATCCCCTTCTAGGAACTGAAGTCATGGACTCACAGAGACATTGTACTAGTGAGAAAAGCCAGACTCAAAAGACCACATATTGTATAATCCCCTTGATATGAAATGTCCAGAGGAGGCAAATCCAGGAACACAGAAATTATATGGGTCACTGCTTAGGCCTGGGAGAGAGAGACGAGAGGGGTTAAGGAGGTGTGGACCAATGGATATGGGATTTTTTGTTGGGTATATAAAAATGTTCTAAAATTGACTGTGGCAACGGTGACACAACTCTGTCCCCGTGGTAAAAACCATTGGGTTGAACCCTTTATGTTTTTCAAGATTTTATTTTTAAGTGATGTCTACACCCAACATGGGGCTCGAACTTACAACACCAAAATCAAGAGTCGCTTTCTCTACTGACTGAGCCAGCCAGGTGCCCCAAATTGTACACTTTAAAAGGCTGAATTGTACAGTAGGTGAATTATATTTCAACGAAGATGTTTAAAAAATAATAATATATGGTACCTATAGTTGAAGTCTTAAAAGACATCTAAGAACATTATGGTGAAAATTATAAAACTGTATTGAAAATAACTACAATGACATAAATAAATGGCAAAATTTATATTGTTCTTAATTTTTTTCTTTTGTAATTAATTAACTAATTTTTAATGTTATTTATTTTTGAGAAAGAGAGAGCACAAGCAGGAGAGGGGCAGAGACAGAGGGAGACACAGAAGCTGGCTCCAGGCTCTGAGCTGTCAGCACAGAGCCCGACACGGGGTTCCAACTCATGAGTCAGGTGATCATGACCTGAGCGGAAGTCAGACGCTCAACCGACTGAGCCACCCGGGTGCCTTGCAAAATCTATTTTGTTCTTGTATAGGAAACTCAGTATCATAAAATGTCACTTCTTCCAATATTCATCTATAGATTCGACGCAGTTCCAATCAAAATAAAGATAGGGATTTTCTTAGAACTTGAGCACACGATTTTGGAATTGTGGCAAAGCTAAAAGTGAAGACACCACTGAAGAAGAAAAAAATGACTTCTGCCATGTATCAAAATTTCACATAAGATACAGAAATTGGGACAATATGGTACTGGATCAGGGCTACATAAGTGGACCGGTGGATCACAGAAGGAAGGAAAGAAGGGAGGAAGGAAGGGAGGAAGGAAGGAAGGAGGGAAGGAAGAAGGCAAGGAGGAAGAAAAAAGATGATAATTGGGTAATAGATGTTGCAAGGAGATAGAAAGGGAATGACCATTCAGTAAATGAGGAAACAGTACTGAGAGAAATGTTTATTCATTTTATTTCTTTTTCTTTTTTTTTTTTTCAACGTTTTATTTTTTTTATTTTTGGGACAGAGAGAGACAGAGCATGAACGGGGGAGGGGCAGAGAGACAGGGAGACACAGACTCGGAAACAGGCTCCAGGCTCCGAGCCGTCAGCCCAGAGCCCGACGCGGGGCTCGAACTCATGGACCTCGAGATCGTGACCTGAGCTGAAGTCGGGCGCTTAACCGACTGCGCCACCCAGGCGCCCCATATTCATTTTAGATACAAGATAGAATTGTGTGTTCAATTGAGATACGGAAACCGCATGCCATACACAAAAATAAATTCACAGTAGGCTAAACGCTTATATGGGAAAATCAGAACTTTCTTAGAAGAATGTATGGAAGAATATCTTTTTGATCTCAGGTAAGGGAAAAGGCAGGCGCATTTGATTCCATGAAAATTCAGATATTCTCTTTATCAAAAGCACTATGTATTTAAAGAGCAGTCAAAAAATAAGCAAAGACAACTTGCAACCCGTATGACTGCAAAATGATTGACAGGCATAATAAATAACCCCTATGATTAAATATAGAAAAACCACAAATGACCCCCCCCCAAAATGGACTACCTCTACGAATAGAATTTCACATAAAACAAAGCTCAAAAATTATGTTAACGTACGCTAATTTTCATCAGTGACCAAGGAATTGAAAAATAAAAGCACATGACATATAATTTTATGCTTTCCAGATCACGAAAATTAAAAGCCTG
>NW_024420442.1:579778-583447 GCF_014898765.1 Herpailurus yagouaroundi | reverse complement strand
ATCTCATGGCTTGTGGGTTGGAGCCCCACATCGGGCTCTGTGCTGGCAGCTCAGAGCCTGGAGCCTGCTTCGGATTCTGTGTCTCTGCCTCTCTGGGCCCTTCTCCCACTTGTGCTCTTCAAAATAAACATTAAAAAAAAAGGAAAAGAAAAAGAACTTAGCATTATCTTGAAAATTCAAAAATGCACATACCTAGGAATCCCACTCTGATGCATACCCCATAGAGAAATTCTTGCACGTTGAGTACCAGAAGACACGGACGGCATTCTTTCGCTACTCTTCGAAATAGCCAGAGACAAGAAACAGCCCAAATGTACATCAGCGGGAGAATAGCTCAATCACGGCATACTCTGTGTGACTTCTTCCGGATTAAAACTGGAAGCTGTGTTTTCAAGAATCCTCTGTATGTGAGTGGGCCATTTGGAAGGCAGAAGCGAAACAGAAGCTAATATACTAGGGCGTCGGTGAATGTGAGCTATAGCGATAGGCAGATAGAAGCTTAGAGGGCCCTACCTTGTCCCTGTTCTCCTGTTCCATTGCCAGCTCATCTTTCTGACGAATGGCCTTACCAGTCTGTGGCAGGCTCAAGGGCATCCCCACATGCTTGGCTGTGGTCTCCCGGAAGCAGCTGTCTCCACTAAGGGAGCAGCGTTTGCAGAGTTGGTGGTTTCCATAGAACTCTCCATGAAAGCAGCCACGTGTGCTCCATTCCTCAAATTTCTCCACGTTTTCTAAGTTGGTCACCCCTTTTCAGTGATTCGGGTGGAGGTAAGATCCGATTACCATAGCGAGTCACGTGTTGCCGTTGTATTGGTTGGCCAGAGCCGCCCTACCAAAATGACACCGACTGGGTGGCTGAAACAATAGAAATTTATTTTCTTGCAGTTTAGTCCATGACACCCATAATACTCATGGTCCTGCTTTCCTGATACGTCTACACATGTAATAACACCATAATAAGAGCGACATTATAAATACACAAATAAGGACAGTGGTTACTCTGGGTGGAAATATTTCATTACCTCTTTAGCAAATCTTCCTGGGTGCTCTTTGCTCAAAAACAAAAACAAAAACAAAAACACAACTGTTCAGCTAATATTTTCCTTCGTAGCCTTGGGAGCGTCTTAAACCATTGCTAACTCATCATTTGCCTTCCCTTTCTTCCCTTCGTCATTTCACAAATCCTTTACCTATAATACAGAAGACAGGTTACAAAGTCGCGACTCTGGCCCACATGTGAGCTACAGATCTATTTTGCTTCATACAGAATTTTATTTTTCATTTCTATTTTTACATGTTTATTTATTTTTGAGAGAGAGAGATGGAGGGAGAGGGAGGGGCCGAGAGAGAGGGAGAGAATCCCAAGCAGGCTCTGTCCTGTCAGCGCAGAGCCCGATGGGGCTCGAACTCACGAACCCGTGAGGTCATGACCTGAGCCGAAATCAAGAGTGGGACACTTAACCGACTGAGCCACCCAGGCGCGCCATTAAAAATGGTTAAACACCTAACGAATTAACTGCCAACGTTCTACAATTGGGACGTCTTGCACTACAATCTAGACTTCTGACTTTTCTTACTATTGAAAGATCCGGATATCTTGACCACCCCTACCCCTGTAGCAACAGCTGAGTAGCGACTGCACTCTGTAGGATGCCCGAGCCAGTTGTCTACAGCCCCCCCAACACCATATTGCCTTCCATTCAGCCGGCTCCCTTCGCTTGCATTTTATCTACTCCTTCGCTGTTGGCATTTGAGCCGGTGACCGCAATCCCCAGTGAAAAAGTTGGCATGCATAGTATTTCCCTCCTTCCGGTGTCCTTGACCCCAAGACCCTCAGTGTGGTCCGTCTCTCCTGATCCCTACCGTCATAAGAAAATGCGGTTGATTCTGGTGATTTAAAGAAGGAATAATTCACGCCGTCAGCTCTCCCAGAAATCCTGTCATTTTTAAGCAAGGTTACCTGGAGAGAGGAGGAAACTCTACTATACATCCCACCGTTCCTTGGCTTTGGTTTTCATCGCACTCAACTCACATGTTGTTATTTGCTCAGATATTCCACAGTCAGCAAATTCTAGGAGGGCAGAAACCACATCTGTTTTGTTTTTTTTTTGTTTTGTTTTGTTTCGTTTTGTTTCAACTGCTGTTTTCCTGGTACTATGTCAGTCTGTATCATTAATTAAACCCTGGATAAGTGTTTTTGACCGAATAAAAGGATAAATGAGTATTTTATCCCTGTGTTTCTTGGCGATCTTGGTTCAAAGCATGCTGGTTACCTCTTTGCTGTCCAGATAAGCTGACCCAGAGGACCCACCCTAGGGACTTGGTCTTGTACCCTAATCTACTGATGACAGCCATGGTTCAGGTCATTTTCCAGACCAAATTCGAAATTGGCACATACAGGGGAGGGCAGGGAGAGCCAGAAGAAAGTGGCAGGTTTAATACGCAAGGGAACTTACATATGGGACTTGTGCTGAGTCGTCACACGACGAGCCTATCTCCGCACCTGCCCACTGGAATCTTAAAAGTTTATATCTCTATATAATAATACCTTGGGGTGCCAGGGTGTCTCAGGCGGTTAAGCGTCTCACTCTTGATTTCGGCACAGGTCATGAGCTCCCAGTTTGTAAGTTTGAGCCCCGAGCTGGGATCTGTGCTGACAGCACGGAGCCTGCTTGGGATTCTCTCTTTCCTTCTCTCTCTGCCCTGTTCCTGCTCTCTCTCTAAAAAGAAATAAATAAACTTAAAAAATAATATCTTAATAATAGGGATCTTAACTGGGTTCAGTTGTATATACAGTCCGGAGTGTCTCATCACATTCCTCTTTTGTCGTTAAAATGGCTCCTGGTGTGCAATGGTTGGTGGAAGGTACATTTCACTTGATCTTAGCCAAAAGGCCGAGAAGCGATAGTGGAAGGTACATTTAAGGACAGAGAAGGGGGTGAAGAACCACGAATTCCCCTGATCCGGCGTTAGGGTCAACAGGCAGTCAGGTCATCTCAATGACCTCCTTCAACACCATTATGCAGGAAGAGTATGTTTAGAAAAAATGTAAAAGGATTTCTACTGCCTTATTATCAACCCAAATTCCCTTGAAAAAGTGTGTGTGTGTGTGTGTGTGTGTGTGTGAGAAAGAGAGAGAGAGAGAGAGAGATACAGAGAGACAGACACAGAGAGACAGACACAGAGACAGGGAGACAGACAGACAGTGACTGATCCTGTCCTCTGTGCTATTAAATGCCGAAACACAACACAGAGAAAGAAGCTCCATCAAAACAGAAACTAGGGAACAAAGCAAAGGCAATTTTCAAGAACCAGAGAGAAGATATAGAAGAGAGCTTGGAGATATTAGAAGATCTGAATTTATAAGTTTGGCCTAAGTGCTCTTTCAACTTGCACAATCTATTGATTTAGTGCCTCAACAAATTAAATCAAAATTGCATTTCTCATTTCAAAAAGTCTTTTTCCATTTATCCAAACAAGCATGACTTCACATTAAATACATTTTATCCATTACAGGTTGGTGTAATGTAATTTACAGATTGGTCTCAGAGAGCAGGATTGGAATGATGAGCTATTTTAAGACATTTGAAGATTTCATTTGAGACCAAAGATTCTTTTTATATTCATCATTAGATGAGCAAATTGGAGTGCCTACTGAATTGGCTTCTT
>NW_024420442.1:566418-579678 GCF_014898765.1 Herpailurus yagouaroundi | reverse complement strand
ACACTGTGAAACAATCCCCCCCCTCCATCGAGTTGATTCACGTATTCACGGTTTCATTTTTTTCTGGGGAGTGAGTACATTTAAGTTCTACTCTCTTAGCAAATTAGGCTTAGCCAAGTGTAGTAACAATGTTGCACGTTAGATCCTCAGACCTTGTTCATCTTACAGCTGAAAGTTTCTTTTTATCATTGTACCAAGGTCTCCGGGTTTTCCCTGCCCCTGGCAATCACTTTTCTGTTCTCTGTTTCATCGGGTTCTTTTTTTTTTTTTTTTAATTTTTTAGATTCCACAAAAAAGTGATAGGATGTAGTGTTTTCCTTTCTCTGTTTGGTTTATTTCACTTAGCATAATGCCCTCCAAGGTCATCCATATTGTTGCAAATGACAGGATTTCTTTTTTTAAAGGCTGAATAATATTCTAATGTGTGTGTGTGTGTGTGTGTGTGTGTGCGTGTTATGTTCTCTTGATCCATTTTTTGATTAACAGACACTTAGGGTTGTGTCCATACTTTGGCTATTACGAATAAAGCTGCAGTGAACATTGGGAGTACAGATATCTCTTTCAGATAATGGTTTCATATCCCTTGGATATATACACAGAAGTGGGGTTCCTGGATCATATAGTTCTCTTTTTAATTTCTTGAGGAACCTCCATACAATTTTCTACAGTGGCTGTACCAGTTAACATTTTCACCAACAGTGTTCAAGGCAACTTATATAATGGGAATATTTGCAAACCACATATCCAGTAAGGGGGTAACATCCAAAATATACAAGGAACTCACACAGCTCACTAGCAAAAAACAAAAACAAAAACAAAACACAACTCAATTTAAAAATGGGCCAAGGAGGGGGCACTTGGGTGGCTCAGTCCATTAAGCATCTGACTCTTGGTTTCGGCTCGGGTCATGATCTCACCTTTGTGGGTTCCAGCCCCACGTCTGGCTCTGCACTGACAGTGCGAAGCCTGCTTGGGATTCTCTGTCTCCCTCTCTCTCTCTCTGCCCCTCCCCTGCGTGCACATTATCTCTCTCAAAATAAATAAATAAACATTAAAAAAATAAAAAGAAGCAAAGGAACTGAATGGACACTTTTCCACAGAAGACATACAAATGGCCAACAGATGTATGACAAGGCGCCCAACATCGCTCATGGTCAGGGAAATACAGATCACAACCACGATGAATACGTCACCTCATGCCTGTTAGAATGGCTGTTACCAAAAGCCAAGAGATGACAAAAGCTGGTGAGGATGTGGAGGAAAGAAACCCTGAGGTTGGCTTCCCTTTCAAGACAACTCATAGGAGGGGCACTTGGGTGTCTTAGCTGGTTGAGCGCCTGACTCTTGATTTTGGCTCAGGTTATGACCCCGCGGTCATGGATTCGATCCCTGTGTCTGACTCCGCACTGAGCGTGGAGCCTGCTTAAGATTCTCTCTCTCCTTCTGCCCCTTATTTACACAAATTTCTTTCAGCATTTTTATTTATTTTTGAGAGACAGAGAGAGGCAGAGCGTGAGCAGGGGAGGGGCAGAGAGAGAGGGAGACACAGGATCCGAAGCAGGCTCCGGGCTCCGGAGCTGTCAGCGCAGAGCCCGAGGCGGGGCTCGAACTCACAGTCTGAGAGATCATGACCTGAGCCGAAGTAGGAGGCTCCACTGACTGAGCCCCCCAGGCGCCCCTAGAGGCGCTTATTTTAAATCATAATGAGGTCACAACACTTGGTTGCAAATGTTGGCTTCCCTGCTTGCTACCCCCCAAAGCCCAAGTAATTAAGTTTGAAGAGAGATTTGGGGACACAGGGAAGACTTTTGCAGGGAAGGCGCCCCAGCCAGGTAAGTAGCATAGGACAAAGGCTAAATTACCAGAACGAAGAGACCAAACGCTACAATGGTTACCCAAAGACGGACACTGATTCCTGTTTCATGTAAGAAAACCCTGCATGGGTGAATGGACTCGGCCTCACAAATGGACCCTAGGCTCCCAGATTAGCAGGGAAGTTGTGCAAGCCTCAGTAAGTGGTTTTTAACGTCGTTACTCCAACCTTCAAATTTTCCAGTCAGCAGGAAGGAAAAGAGAGGAGCGATCCCAGGGCAGTCATCATTTTTTAAAGAATGACTCAAATGCCCAGATCATTTCCATAATCATTTAACTACACCTAGACATGAGGGATGTTGGGTAATACAGCTTCGCTAGACAATCAAGCGTGCAGTTACAGCTCAATTACTGGAGAGGATACGGAGCATGGGATTTGATGGGCAAGCAGCGCTCTTTGCCGTAGGGCGAGTGATAGAGCAGAGGCTCTGGATTAGCAAACTTGGTTGTGTAATGAGCCAAATAATAAATATTTTAACCTGCTTGCCTTTGACAAGCTTTCCTGTGACACATGCCCTCTGTGGCATACTCCTTCTTTTCCCTACAACCTTTAAAACAATTTTTTTAAGTTTATTTATTTATTTTTGAGTGACAGAAGTGGGGGGCTCTCTCTGCACCCCCCCCCATGCTGTCAGGAAGGCAGGCTCCACACTGTCATCGCAGAGCCCCATGTGGGGCTCCAACGCGTGAGCTATGAGACCGTGACCTATGAGACCGTGACCTGAGCCAAGGTCAAGAGTGGGATGCTTAACCGACTGACGCCCAGACGCCCCCTTTTTACCACGGATGTCAGCTCTCAGACGGTAGTTTTCTGACCCCAGCCCTAAGGAAGAGCTGATTCAGTGACTCAGTCACCTCCTCGCTATTAGACTTTGGCGAAGTCACTTCACGTAGGTGAGCCTCAGCCTCCTTATTTATCTTTTTTTTACAGGTTTGTTTATTTGTTCATTTAAGTGATTTCCACACTCACGCGGGGCTTGAACTCCCGACCCAGAGATCAAAAGTCGGACGCTCTTCGAACTGAGCCAGCCAAGTGCCCCACCGTTATTTATCTGTCTCCAGTGATGCCCTAGCAAATATTTCACAGCTGGCTGGGAGATGGGGGCGGGTAAGTATCGGTAGCATTTGTTGATGTGCAAGGTGTTAATATCCCTGCTATGGCCATTTTCAAGCTATTAACATGAAACCGCTGACCATGGATTCGGGAAAAGCACGTCTTTTTTCCACTTCACTGGATTAAGAATCAAAACCGCCCCCCCCCCCCAAAAAAAATGCTTGGAAAGTATAAGGTATTTGTGAGTGAAAGAAATGATAATTATTATGTGAAGAAACTTATTCCGAGATGGAATAGTCTTAGTAGACAAGTGTTTCTTCAACTGAACCAAACGGAACACGCACAAATTTTGAACCGGTAATGTGAACTATGTGTCTCCTAAGTCCCGTGGAATGATTTTCCTCTTGCACATGGCAGCCATTCAATATCTTCCGGCAACCATCTATTTACCGATAGGCTTTCACGATACTATTGCAATTATTTGCATTATATTCTGTAGGCCAGGAGTCATTTGTATATATATTTCCTTAACTGAGCAGATTCATTTATTACGCCTGAATCACTTATGTATCCCCAGACCAGAACACCGTTTGCAAACTTTTTACAATTTGGATATACTCTTTCAACAAGGTGTGTGGAAAGCAAATATTTTGCTCGCTGAGGGCTGTCCCTTGAACTTCCATCATGACTTCAGAGAAAAGCCCCAGCAGAAATAAGTATGAGTCCATATTTAATCAAAATCATAGGGCAAGGGCGCCTGGGTGGCTCAGTCGGTGGAGTGTCTGACTTTGGCTCAGGTCGTGATCTCCCAGTTCGTGGGATCAAGCCCCGTGTCGGGCTCCATGCTGACGGCTCGGAGCCAGGAGCCTGCTTGGGATTCTGCGTCTCCCTCTCTCTCTGACCCTCCACGACTCATGCGCTTCCTCTCTCTCTCTCTCTCTCTCTCTCTCTTTCAACAATAAATAAACATTGAAAAAATTAAAATCACAGTGCAAAATTCTGGCCTTCTGTTCAGGGAGCAATATGTCTTTGTCAGAGACACTTTGTGTTCTTTGGTACGTTGATCAAAAGTTCTTTGGTACTTTGCTCACATGCTCTCTGGCACACTGACTCAAGGCACATGTTTCGTCTGCCTACAAATCAAGGAGAAAGAATGCTACCCACCTTGGAACGTTCTGTCCTGATCCTGACCTGCCCGGCACTGCTAACCAACCTCCCGCCCGTGGTCGAGCGTCTCTGAAAGTGACGCTGGTCTCCCTGTAGCCTGTGAGAGCGATCATGTTGTTCCGGCCCCCTGTGTTTAGAGAGTGTGGACCCTGGACCACCATAGACAAATCCAGAACCCAGGACTCTCTGAGATGAGGAGGCAGTGCTGAGAGTGGGGGCGGGGGGTGGGGGGGGGGGGGCAGACGAAACACAGCTAGACAGGACAGGATGCCAGAGCAGAGAGAGCTGTACAGACAGAAAAACTCGGGAGACCTCCGGAAACCCCTGGCTCGTATTTGGCTGAGACTTGGTAGGTTAATGTGTGTGAGGACACTGAGACTGGAAAAATGACCATCCTAAAGGATTGGAGATCACCATGCCTGGTGTTCATACAGGGATAGAAATAGCGTTTACTTCTACCGAAAAGATAAGAAAACGTCATGACTCGTGCGACATTAGGTTGACTAAGGCAAAAAGATCTTGCCTTAGTAACTGGGGATAATCCACCCTGGACTGGTCCCATCTCAAAAAGCCCAACAGCAAGATCCAAAAGGATAAGACAGCGTTCAGGCAAATTCACTGTGTCCCAGGAAAAAAAGCTCTTTAAGAATATTGGTGGGATTCAAAAATTATTCAGCAACTGACAAGGTCAAATTCCCAATATCTGACTTTTTAAAAAAATTTCATTTTATGTTTATTTATTTTTTGAGAGAGAGAGAGAGAGACAGAGCACAAGCAGGGGAGGGGCCGAGGGAGAGGCAGACACAGAATCCAAAACAGGCTCCAGGCTCTGAGCTGTCGGCACAGAGCCCCACGCGGGGCTCGAACTCACAAGCTGTGAGATCATGACCCGAGCTGAAGTCAGATGCTGAACTGACTGAGCCACCCAGGCGCCCCATCCCAATATCTGACCTTTAAGCAAAGATTACCAGGTATGCAAAAAGGCGGAAAGATGTAAGTTATGAGGGAAAGAAATCAGTTAAAACCACTCCAGAACTGACACCAATGTTAGAATCGACAGAGAAAGACATTAAAGAAGTTATTACAACTGCTTTCTATACGTTCAAAAGTTAAGATAGGGTAGAGGTTTTTTTTTTTTTTTAATGTCCCTTTATTTATTTTGAGGGGGGGAGGGGCAGAGAGAGGGAGAGACAGAATCCCAAGCAGGCTCCATGCTGTCAACGCAGAGCACAACGCGGGGTTCGAACTCACAAACTGTGACATCATGACCCGAGCCGAAGTCAAGAGTCAGAGTCTTAATATGGAAGAGTTGTTTTGTTTTTGTTTTTCTTTTCTTAAAGAAAAACCAAAGCAAACATGTAAAAATGAAAAAGACAATGTATGAGATAGAAACTGCGCTGGGTAGGTTAATGACAGATTCGATATTACCAAAGAATAGATTAGTAAACTGGAGGCCATGGCGAGAGAGAAAAACTCAAAATGAAACAGAGAAGGTAGAATCCAACGCAGAGAAAATGCCTTCGGTCCGCTGAGGGACAACTTCAAGGGCCTAATGTAAAACACAAGAATAAATAAATATGAAAAACAGTATTGTTTTCTGTGCCTCCCCGCCTCCTTGACTGGCAAGCTGGTATTTAATATTAATTCTCCCCAAACCGATCGATAGATTTAGTGAAATCCCAATCGAAGGAAGGGAGGCACAGAAAAAAATATTTCAAGAAAGAATATCCATAATGGTCAATTTATCTAGATAAGTTTATAGAATTGACAACAAAGCTGAAAGAAATAATGAGTTTAGCAAGGTTGCAGGGCATAAAATCAACATATAAAAACCAATTTTATTTCTATGTACTAGCAACGAACAATCGTAAATTGAAAGAAAAACCATTTAAAAGACCATCAAGAATATGAAATAGCCAATGATAAACTTGACAGAGAACGTGACAAATCTTTATGCTAAAAATGACAGAACTTCGCTGAAGGAAATAAAGGAAGGCCTAAATAAATGGAGAGATACAGTTAGTTCATTGACTGGCAAGGTGAGTATTTAACATTAATTCTCCCCAAACTGATCTATAGATTTAATGAAATCCCAATCAAAATTCCAGCACTCTTTTTTTTTCTAGAAATTGACATTCTCTAATTCATATGCAAGTGCAAAGAAGTCAGCATGTCAGAACGACTTTGAAAAACAACAAATTTTGAGAACTAATGTTACCTAGTTTCAAGACATATTATAAAGTTACAGAATCAAAACAGCACGGTGTTGATACAAATATAGACAAATAGGTCAGTGAAACACAACTGATTGTCCAGAAATAGATCCACACATATATGGAAAACTAATCTATAATAGAATGAGTTGCTAAATTTTACTTCATCAAGATCAAAAACTCTTGTCCACCCAAAAAAAAAAAAACACAAAACAACCCAAAAACCAAAAAACAAAAAACACTGTCAAGAATGAAAACACAAGCCACAGACTAAGATAAAATATTTCTGAATCGTATGTTTGCTATAAGACTTCTATTCAGAACATGCTGTGCACTCTCAAAACTCAATAATAAGGAAGTAGTTTAAAAATAGAGAAAACATTTTACAGACCCGTTGCAAAAAAAAAAAAAAAAATCCTGTTGCACAGACAATTTGCATGTGAAAAGTTGATCAATGTCATCACACTGGAAAAAAGGTGTTTGCCCAAGAGAAATGAAGGCATATGGTTCATACAAACACGTATAAACACACAAATGTGCAGATAGTGGGTCAGAGTTCTATTTTCATATATGGTCTGGCTATTGTCCATTTGTATATTCAATCTATCACATTTTATTTTTTTTTTAATTTTTTTTTCAACGTTTATTTATTTTTGGGACAGAGAGAGACAGAGCATGAACGGGGGCGGGGCAGAGAGAGAGGGAGACACAGCATCGGAAACAGGCTCCAGGCTCCGAGCCATCAGCCCAGAGCCCGACGCGGGGCTCGAACTCCCGGACCGCGAGATCGTGACCTGGCTGAAGTCGGACGCTTAACCGACTGCGCCACCCAGGCGCCCCTATCACATTTTAATAAACAGTTTTGATATTTTTCAGAAATCTTCTAAGTTTATTTATGTATTTTGAGAGAGAGAGCGCAAAGGAAGGTCAGAGAGAGAGAGGGAGAGAGAGAATCCCAAGCAGGCTCCATGCTGTCAGTGCAGAGCCCGACACGGGGCTCGAACTCACGAATTGTGAGATCATAACCTAAAGCTGAAATCAAGACTCAGATGCTAAAACTGACTGTGTCACCCAGGCATCCCAAGCAGCTTCAATATTTTGAAATAAACATGTAATATAGTTAAAGGAGAGGCAAATGGAAGGAATTTAGAATAAACACTGGTTAGAAACAGAAGGCTCAACTTTGTCAAAAAATTAAGCAAATCCATGAGAATAAATGAGCTGTAAAAGACAGAGACAGATTGGTTGAAATACAATTTTGTTGCTAAAGCCAGAGATTCCTGAAAGGGACTCCGTAGTCCTTTCAAATTGTGAGAAACGAGCAAGACAGTCTTTTGGGATATTGGATCTAAAGCTCTCAATTAGTAAGTGAAAGTATGTATCATACATCAGACAAATCATCACAGAGAAATATGTGTTGGTGAGAATCAGAACATGGAGTTAAAAGAGAGAGAGAGGCAGATAGAGACAAAGAGAGACAGAAAGGGTTGGGATTTGTACAATGTACACAATTGCCTCCAGCAAATTCCATCTTGAAAGCAAGATCCTTCATAATTTTTTTTTTTTTTTTTAAGAAAATGGGGAAGGAAAGATGGTTTATTTGTTAGAGAAGTCATTCAGGGTGTTTTTGTCCTAAAATGAACTCAACCGCCATGGAAAAAGTGCTCCACGCAGAGAACGACAGAGCAAGAATGTACCTAGAGGGAGACTTGACTACCAAAAGCAGAGAGGATTTGATTCTTCTGGGTATTAGAGAGACAGGCTGGGTGCATTTGGGATGAAGGCAAGGCTTTTCCATTTGGGGGAGGATTGTGGGCACAAAGAAAGCAACCTCTTCATGAGGACGATCTTGCCCAAAGACATGAAGAGCCATAGCAGATTTTCCTTCTTTTCTTTTTTTTCTTTTCACTTTCTTTCCACTCCCAGGAGGAATCTCTTCTCAGACTACCCATCTGTAAAATGTAATTTAAATAAATGGGTCTGTCCTAAAGTTACATGGATTCCAAAGAAAATAAACCATCTGAAATTCTTATTTCTATAATTCAACATCTGTTGTTTTTCTTTTCACTTTTTCTCAAATACAAGAAAAAATGTCACTCCTGGGCTGAATGGAACATTTCACACCAAATTTTTATAGAGGGGTTTTTTGATACTTGACTGATTGGGCTATAGAGTGAGAAATTCTAAATTAATTTGGGATGATGCTAAAATGTATCACTTCGTTTCTCCCATCTTTTCGTGGAAAAAAAGCTTTGATCACCTTGCCTTCAGTATTCCGTGGTCTTCCTTCTACGGTGTTCCAAAAAATGTTTAGCTTGGCTACTGAAATGTGGGGTTGAATTGACAGGCCATGCTTGATTACTAATCTTCATTTGGAATGCAAATTGAAGCATGGATACGATAGTTGGGGCCGAGTGGTTCGAAAGGGTGACAGGGAGAAAGGCATCATAGCAAATAGCGGTTGCCCCCTCCCCCCCCAAAAAAAACCCAGAACAAAACAAACAAACAAAAAAACCCCTTACTGCACGTATTTCCTACACCACTTATGTGGTCCCGGAAACATACATTGTTTGGTTATTGGAGCTAATTCTGTATCTTGCCAACCTCTTTCACTTAGACAACAGATTCCAAGAAAGAAGGAGCTTATACACTATACCTACAATATCGTCTGGTACCCAAAACAAAAACAGACGAAAGCTCAGAAAATGTGTACTGAATGAATATTCCAATCAGAAAGAAAGAAAGGGAAGGAGACAGGGAGGCAGGGAGAGAGGGAGGGGAGTAGACAGTCTCTGCAGGTATCACTATGTGGAGACAGAACGCTTTATATCATATCGACGTCCTCCAACTAAAAGCACAAATTGACCATGCAAGCTGACATTGCTTCTCTTCCCTAGATTTGTTTTTGTCTCCCACCTCTGCCACGTTGGCCCCTCAACAAACAAGCACACCAGGGATAAAATAACACAATGACCGGATAGCAATATGCCCTCATCCCCTTAAAAAAAAAAAAACAAAAACAAAAAAAACAATCAGGAACTTTTCGCTCTGAAATTGCTTTGAAAATAATGATCCTTAGCCGAAGTTGCACTGTCTCTCCTGTCTTCCTTAGCCCACACCGAACGCTTTTTTTTTTTTAATTTTTTTTCAACGTTTTTAATTTATTTTTGGGACAGAGAGAGACAGAGCATGAACGGGGGAGGGGCAGAGAGAGAGGGAGACACAGAATCGGAAACAGGCTCCAGGCTCTGAGCCATCAGCCCAGAGCCTGACGCGGGGCTCGAACCCACAGACCGCGAGATCGTGACCTGGCTGAAGTCGGACGCTTAACCGACTGCGCCACCCAGGCGCCCCCACACCGAACGCTTTTGACTTTGACAGTTGGCATATTTTATCCCACGTTGTTATATTTTTTATATATAAAGCTTGTATTCCATTTTATGTCACTGTTCTGTTAAACCAAATACACTCAACTAAATACATCTCATGTAAGCTTCTAGAGGGACTGGACCTGGCTTAGCATTCTTGAATGTCTTCATATCACCTACCATGATGTTTTGCATCCAGTAGTTTACTCAGTGGGTACGTTTGTTGATTAAAACCCTATGGAACTGGACTTCTATTTGCGCTAAAATGGAGCATCCCTATTCTTTCCACGTTTTCCATCTTACTATTAAAAAACAAAACAAACCCCTGCAGGGTCTCCTGGATGGCTCAGTTAGTTAAGCGTCGGACTCTTGATTTCGGCTCAGGTCATGATCTCAGGATTCATGGGATCGAGCCCTGCGTCGGGCTCCCCTCTGACAGCACAAAGCCCGTTTGGGATTCTCTCTCTCTCTCTCTCTCTCTCTCTGGCCCTCCCCTGCTCACTCTCTCTCTCTCCATCCGTTAAATAAGTAAACATTAAAAAAAAAAAATCCACGGGATAATTACAACACATGAAAAGGGTGTAGTACCTTAAGGTGCTGTTATATCAATTCTCACTGTAGATAGATACTATTCCAGAAGTAAAAATTAAAGCTGATCGTGTCCGCACTTCATTTTATTACTGAAAAGTAAGCTTGTGTTTTGTTAATTCCTTCCTTTTAGCTCTTCTTGTGTCTTGTCCTAACAGGAAGTAGAGAAAAATACCCGATGTAACTACGAGTTCTGATTGATACAGGTTTTGTGCGTTTGGTTCTGAAATGTATGATCTATAGCACATTTATGTAATTGTTTTCACGGTGTAAATATTAAAATTGGTTTTAATTCCCTGGGGAGAAAAATCCCCAGGGGCCCCTGGGTGGCGCAGTCGGTTAAGCGGCCGATTTCGGCTCAGGCGACGATCTCACTCTCTGTGAGTTCGAGCCCCGCGCGCCGGGCTCTGCGCTGACAGCTCGGAGCCTGGAGCCTGCTTCCGATTCTGTGTCTCCCTCTTTTTCTCTGCTCCACCCCCGCTCACGCTCTGTCTCTGTCTCTGTCTTTCTGTCTCTCAAAAATAGATACACATTAAAACACTTGTAAAAAACATCCACCAAACCCTGCACCTGGCACAATAAACGAGCATGGGGGGATTCTGAAAGATGGAAAAAGTAGAAGGTCTGCCCGGGCACATGGGGACTTGCGGAATGACAGGATTGCAAGTTGTCTGGGGTTGCTTATTGCCTCCCATGTATCAAAGACGAGGTGCTATAGAATCCCCCCACCTGGAACTACCAACAAGCACAGAGAAACATAAATATTCCAAGAAGCACCTGTTCCTTCTCGCAGAAGGCCCAGAAAAGGCAGGGCCTAATAACAGAAAAGTGTTTGGAATTCTCACCACTCCAGCCAACCCCCGACGGAAAGCCACACGCTACCCTCCTGGGGTTTCAGTAGGGCTGCGTGGGGAGTGGTTGGTCTTCCCCTCTACCCCCAACCCAGACCAAAGTAGGTAGCAACGCTCTTATTCCCCGACCAGTGGTGACTGCAGTCGAGCGTGGAACTACACGTTCGTCACCCACCTGGCAGACTATAGCGGAGCTCGCATTCCTGAGCCGTGGAGCGTCAACAGGGTCCAGCAGTGATCAGATCCTCTACTCCCAGTGGGCCACAAAGAGACTTAATGAGGTGATATGCAGCGGGTCAGTCACCACCTAAGGCTTCACCTCCTCTCCCCTCTCACGTCGACAGGACCCAGAAGCAAGCGGGCCCTCCACCCTCGACGGGGGTCCGTAAGACTGAAGAAGACTGTATGAGTAGAGACCAGTGAGGATTCCAATCCTTCCCGGCCCACCCTCACATCGGCTCAACCCAGTGAAAAGCTGAGTCTCCGAACCTACCAGAGATCGACCGGGCGGAGCAAAGTGGTTGAAGCCCTGTCCCCTCACAGCCTCTGTTTGCGGCAAGGTCCGGAGGGAAGCTGAGCTTCGACGCTCATTTCCAGGCAACAAGACAATGTCAGCCGACGTCCCATTTTACTAGGGAAGCGTCGACAGGGCTGAGCGGGGAGGTGAACCTTACTCATTGTCAATCTGGAAGTAGGAGTCAGTGGTCTACTTTTATCGGGTGGCGTTGGTGGACCCGAGTGGGAAGCTGAACAGTCACATTCACCCTGGCCTTCATGCTACACCTAGTCCAAGTAACTGTTGCCAAAACAGCAGAATAAATAGGATCCAGGGCCTCATAATTATAATATACAAAACATCCAGGGGGGGCCTTGGGTGGCTCAGTCGGTTGAGCAACTGACTTTGGGCTCAGGTCATGATGTCATGGTTCGTGGGTTCAAGCCCCGCGTCAGGCTCTGTGCCGACCGCTCAGAGCCTGGAGCCGGCTTCGGATTCTGTGTCTCTCTCTCTCTGCCCCTCCCCTGCTCACGCTCTGTCTCTCTCTGTCTCTCAATAATAAATAATCGTTAAAAAAAATATACAAAACATCCAGGATACAATAGAACGTTGCTTGTACAACAAAGATCCAAAAAATAACAATGTGAACGAGAAGGACAATAAATAGACACGAACCCCGGGACTAAGTCGTTGCGGGAACTTTCTGACAAGAAGTTTATTTTATTTTATTATTACTTTTTAAAGTTTATTTATTTCGAGAGAGACAGAGACAGTGCAAGTGGCAGACGGGCAAAAGGAGGGAGAGAGAGAGAATCCCAAGCAGGCTTCCCGCTTCCAGTGCAGAGCCTGATACAGGGCTTACACCCACATGGCCGTGAGATCATGACCTGAACCGAAACCAAGAGTCCAATGCTTAACTGACTGAGCCACCCAGACACCCTCTGGCAAGAATTTTGAGGCAAAATGTTGCAACAAACAATTTTTGTAGTAGATTTTATTTTTTAAGGGGAGTTTGAGGTTCAGAGACATATTGAGTCAGATATACCGATTTCCCATATACACTGTGCCCCCACTTGTCCACAGCCTGTCCCATTATCAATATCCCCCACCTTTGTTATAGCTGCTAACCCTACATTGACACATCATTGTCACGCAAAGCCCCTAGCTTGCATTAGGGATCAGTCTTGGTGTTGTGCATTCCAAGAGTTTGGACAAATGTGTAATGACATGTATCTACCATTATAATATCATACGGAGTAGTTTTGCTGTCCTAGAAGCCGGTACTCTGCCTTTATCCCTCCCTTCCCCCTAACTCCTGGCAATCACGGACTGTTTCACTGTCTCCATAGTTTTGCCTTTTCCAGAATGCCACCCAGTTGGAAACACACAGCATGTAGCCTTTTCAGATTGGCTTCTTTCACTTAGTAAAACATTTTGCAGAGAAACTAATCTGAACATTTGCATAGTCATTAACACCCAAGCTCTGATATAAAAGCAGAGACCACGGGCACCTGGGAGGCTAAGTTGGTTAAATGTCCAACTCTCGATTTCAGCTCAGGTCATGATCTCACGGTTGGTGAGATCGGGCCCCATGTCAGGCTCTAAGTGCTGAAAGCTCAGGGCCTGCTTGGGATTCTCTTGGGGGGGGGGG